>NC_064807.1:89689956-89729961 GCF_023721935.1 Panthera uncia
GACGCGGGGCTCGAACTCACGGACCGCGAGATCGTGACCTGGCTGAAGTCGGACGCTTAACCGACTGCGCCACCCAGGCGCCCCAAGCACCCCCCTCTTTCAAAAGCGCCCTGGCATGAGCCACGAATTACAGCCGCCCTGATCCTTCCACACCCCCGGTCCCCGCGCTGCCGACCTGACCCTCTGGCTGCACCCCGGGGAGGCAGGCCTACCTGCGTGTTGCACATCTCCGCCTGGAGGTCATCGCCCACACACGCACGCCCTCCAAAGGCCGGCCTGAAAATACCCACAAGACACGGGGTGACAGGGGAGCCACTCCCCCCTAGCCAGCCAGCCCTGACCTGGAGAACAGCGCCTCCTGCAAGCAGTACCTGGGGTTGCTGCACTGTCGCCTCCTGGTGACCACCCCTCCCCCGCAGGAGCGGGAGCAGGGACTGGGGGGACCCCAGCTAGACCAGTGCCCGTGCACCACTCCCACGGGGGTCAGCTCCGCCAGGGAGCGGCAGTGACCTTTGGAGCACCACTGCGAGAGAAGGGAGAGAAGGGCACACCATCGCACACCCAGGACGGCCGGCATCCCCAGGGCCCCGCGCCCGCAGGGTGGCCACACAGGCATGCACACGTGCTCGTGCCCCGCCCTCCCATCCTGCTCAGGAAACGAAGCTAAATACGAAAGAGGGCAAACCCCAGCGTGTAGGACAGAGGGGTCTGGTTCCCGCAGAGTGGAGGAGAAGGGCAGAGGCACAGAGGTCTGCAGGGTAGCGGGAAGCCGAGCGCCTGGTAGAGCCCGCCAGCCAACACATGCTCCGTCACTCCCGCTCCGACCTTCTGCTCGCCACACTCTGTCCCATCCAGGAGGGGAGTCAAGAGGCGGCTACAGACGCTTTGGTCCAGGGGGTCCTTGTGGCAGGAGAGAGCCTGGCACACGTCCTAAACGGGGACACAGGGGGCCCGCTGGAGGGGCTAGTGTCCAGCCTTAACTGTCCCCCTGCAGACCACGGGGGCGCACACACCGCTCTGTGGGCACCGGTGGCCGGGGAGAATGGGCACAGCACACCTGTCCGTGAGCCCACGAAAATGTTTTCACTTCTTCTAAAATCAGCAGACAAAAAACGATTCTTTAGGTCAAAGCAGGTGTCCTCATATGTAACGTTAATACGTTTTGTTACAACAACGCGAAGAAAAAAAACTTTATATATTTTATAAAAACACTGATAACAATTCTCAGTATTCCGTACTGAGAAAGAGGCCCCGATAGGGCAAAGGTGCCTGGGGCCCATGGAAGTCCAGGGAGGAAGTCCCTCTTTGGGGAGCCGGCCCCCCTTCATCTCCCCTTCCCCGGCTAGCTCACACTCCTGCTATAGGATTCAATGTGGAGGGGACTTCCTCCAGGGAGCCCTCCAGGTTCCCATCGGATCGGAAGCCCTTGGTGACTGCCTATTTAAGTCCCGCGTCCATGGGTTCAAGGGCTCCACATAATCTGTGGGGCACAGTCAAAAGGAAAACATGAGCACCCTCGCTCAAAATTTGCGCATTTTAAGAGGTGCCTGGCCGCCTGGCACGGCGAGCGCTCACAGGGCGCAGCGGGGCAGGAGCTGGGCGCGGGTAGAGGGTGCAGGGGCTGGGTGGCGGAGAAGCGGGACGGCCGGGACTCACCAGGTGCCCCCTGGTGAAGGTGCAGGCCACCGCTGCAGGGCCGAAGGCGACGCGGCACTGCTCGTCCGCGCCGTAGTGGAGGCCGGGCTGCGCCCGGGGAGGGCTCCCCGCGGCCCCGGCCTGCGGCCCCGGCGGGTCCCACAGGCAGCGCGCCCGTCCTGCGCTGCGACAAGGCCCGGCTCAGACCCCGGGTGCACACCGGGGTGGAGGGGTGGGCGCGGGCGGGCGGGCAGGGGGTTCTCAGCGCGCACCCCCAGCAAGAGCTTGGACCGGGCTCGGGCCCCGGGGGAGTGGAGGTGGGGCCCCGGCATCTGCCCGCGCCAGGGAGTGGGGAGGAAGGGGATGAGGCAGGGGAGCGGCGAGGAGGGAGGGGTGGCTGGAGGGAGGGGCGGGGATGGGGCCGAATTGAGGTGTGGGCGTGAAACTGATGGACGTAAGAGGGTGCGTGGGAGCGGGGGAGAAACGGGATCCGCGCAGGGAAGGGTGGCTGGAGGGAGGGGCCAAGGAGGACAAAAGAGGGCCCCGGAGGGGGGGAGGGGACAGAGCGCGATGGGGATTGAACAGAGGGCTGGGGGCACAGGTAGGGGTGGCCCCAAGTGGAGATAGGGCGGGGAGGGCTGCGCGGGTGAGGGACGCGGCTACCTGAGCAGGTGCAGCAGTTGCTGGCGGCTGCAGGCGGACCACGAGAGGTCACCCCTGGCGGTCACCGCGTCCTGGGACGCCATCACGTGGCCGCTGGGCCCACAGCCGCTCCCGGGCGCGCCGTCGTGTTCCAAGCCCAAGCTGTCCGGGGGAGGCAACGCTCAGAGCCCTCGTGCCCCCTCCACCCGCCCGGAGTCCAAGCCTGGCCAGCCCTCTGGTCGGGTTGGAAGCCTTTGCAGACCCCCACGGCCTCCTGCCCCCCCCCCCCCACCAGCGAGCCCTGCCTCCGTTTCCCCCAGAAGGAGTGCTCAGCCAGCCAGCCAGGTGGTTCCTGCCTCTTTGGGCTAATAAATATCAAAAGGCGTTAGTGGCCCTTGGGTGGCTCAGTGGGTTGAGCCACTGACTCTTGATTTCCACTCAGGTCATGATCCCACGGTTGGTGAGATGGAACCCCCCCCCCTACTCTCGGGGCTCTGCACTGACAGGGCAGAGTCTGCTTGGGACCCCCTCTTTCTCTCTGCCCCTCCCCTGCTCATGTGCCCGCTCTCTCTCAAAAATAAATAATAAATAAAACATTTTTTAAAAGGCTTTAGGGCACCTGGGGGGCTCAGTCGGTTGAGCAACTGACTTTGGCTCAGATCACGATCTCCAGGTTTGTGGGTTCGAGTCCATGTGGGGCTCTGTGCTGACAGCTTAGAGCCTGGAGCTGCTTTGGATTCTGTGTCTCCCTCTCTCTCTGCCCCTCGCCTGCTTGTTCTCTCTCTCTCTCTCTCAGAAATAAATAAAAATTTAAAAACCAGGAGAAAAAACAACATACGGTATAATCCTGATTTTGCAAATAAAAACTATGTGTGTGTGGGTGCCTGGGTGGCTCGGTCAGTTGAGCATCTGAATTTTTTTTATGTTTATTTAGAGAGAGAAAGAGATAGAGAGCGTGAGCAGAGGAGGGGCAGAGAGAGAGGGAGACAGAGGATCCGAAGCAGGCTCCGTGCTGACAGCAGGGAGCCCAGTGACAGGCTTGAATTCAGGAACCATGAAATCAGGACCTGAGCTGAAGTCAGATGCTTAACTGACTGAGCCACCCAGGGACCCGAGGGTCCAAGTCTTGATTTCAGCTCAGGTCATGATCCCAGGGGGAACGAGCCCACATCGGGCTCTGCACTAGCATGGAGGCCGCTTAAGATTCTCTCTCTCCCCTTCTGCCCCTCCCCTGCTCGCTTAAGCAAGCTCAAGATTCTCTCTCTTCGTAAAATAAAAGTAAATATGTGTGTGTAAGACCTGACTACAATTACGTACGAAAGGTGAACGGATGTTACCTCTAAGGGCTGGGATTTGGGATAATTTTTACAGCCTGCTTTTCCTTTACCTGAATTTCCTAGAAAACATTTTCTAATTGAGAAGTCTGTCTTGCTTTTGGGGGGGGAGGGGGTAAAAACAATTTTTTTAATCACCTGGTAATCAAGAAATAGCAGATTTCCCAGCCCTTGCCCTCCTCCCCCCCAAGTCCACTGAGGTCAAGGGTACAGGTTCCTTCCAGCAGACTCCTACAGCGCTGCCCTCCTACCCCACGGCAGCCTCAACGTTCCCTCCTGGGAGCCCCAGTCGGCTCCTAGACCTCAGCTTGGGGACAGTATGCCTACCTGTGCCCAATCTCGTGGGCGATGGTGACCCCCAGGTCAAAGCCGGTATCCTCAGTGATGAGGCAGCTCCAGGAGGACGAGCAGACACCCCCCAGCTGGGTGACCCCCCGAACCTGCCGGTTACCGTCAGGCAACTCCAGGTCAAACCTTGGGAAGAAAAAAGGCACCAGGCGGGTGCTGAGGCCGGGCCGCCTTTGCAGAGGGGGGGTGGGGAGGGGAGGACGGCTCCCAGGCAGGCTGGCGTGCCCCGGGGGCGCTCGGCTACCTGGTGATGTAGAGGACCAGGTCGGCGTGCCCGGGATCTGTGTCGTCCTCGGGGTTGACCGTCCTGCTCCACTCACAGACGCTCAGCAGTGAGGCCGTGATGTTGGCTGTGATATTCGGAGCGTCCTGGCGGTGGGGGCGTCACAGAGCCCGTGTTTACGGGACCTGCGCCACAGTGCTCACCACAACCCTGTCGCTGTCCGTGCTACAGACGGGGAGAGCGACAGGAAGAGATAGAGAGAGTGGAAGTGGGGTTTGCAGGGACTCTGGGCTCCCAGCGTGCTGCCTACCTGAGGCTGGGTCAGGGTGAGCATCTTCACCACGTGCACTCGGAACTCAGTCCCCAGGGAAGGGTCCCTCAGCAGCTCTGACCCCTGTGGAAAGGCAGGAGGGAGCCGTGTCTGGTGGGTGGGCGGGGCCTGGCTGGGGCAGGGCCTGGAGAGACTGCTCTACTAGCAGCGGGGGGAATGCTTGTCTCGGGGCTGGCGGCCAGCCACGGAGACGGGCAGACGTGTGCTGGTCCTCCTCGCTCACGGCTCAAGAAGGCCAACCACAAAGGAAAGAAAACCTGAAACCGTGGGATGCAAATAATTAGGAGTTTAGAACACTCCATTCCAACGCTGTTTCCTGCTCACCAGACTCACCCCGTCCTTTCCCTTCTCTGTCCGTCCGCCTGGAACACCCTTCTCTCCACCTCGGCTTGTTTCACCTGCGCCTCTCCAGGAGGCGACACGAGGGCCTCCCCTCCCTCCGCAAACCCTTTTCCGGGTTCCCCTGACAGAGCGCTGTCCCCACCACCCCCCAGCCAGGCTCCTGGCTCTCTCTCTCTCTCTCTCAGCACATCTGCCAAGATGCCCATCGTGGTTGACTGTCTGGTTATTTGCAGCAGCCTGTCCCTGAATTAGACATGCCCCCACCCCCCCCAGAGAGAGAGAGAACCCTGCCACCACTGGCCTCGGCTGACCTGAGCCTGAATCCGAGCTCTGCTGCGAACTACCCGTGTGCGCGTGATCCTGCTAACTAACCTTGGAAGCTCAGGTTCCTCATCTGTGACACGGAGGTAAAGCCTTCCGTGGCTACTGGCGGACTCAGGAACGATGCCGCGGGCACAGGATGGGTGCCCAGCCACGACAGTGGCTGTCACCACGGGCAGCATCCGGGCAGGAGCCAGTCTGGTACCTACCACTGTCCCAGGTCCTCGTAAGACACATCAAGCGACCAGAGGGAGTACGGCTTGATGACAGAATTTCAGCAGAGTAAACGGGGGGAGGAACCCCCCCCTTTCCTGCCAAGCTTTCAGGTGACTGAAAGGAAGTGTTTTTCACCTCTGGGGCTGCAGGCAAAGACCTGTGGACTCGGGCCATGTCTGCAAGGGGACAGGACCACACGGGTGTGTCCGAGGCCCAGAGAACTGACAGCGGACAGAGTGGTCTGATGGCCTGGCGCTCTGAGCCCCGGGGGGGGGGGGGGGGGCTTTTCCTTTTGCCCCAAACAGGTGGGCACACCTAAGGCTGGGCACAAAGTGGCGCCAAGCTCCGCGCATTCTTGGAGGGCGGGCTCTGCCTCCCTGCACGGCCAACTTGCAGACGGCGGCCGTCTCCTCGTCCCACCCCCCACCTGGCACTGGTGTCCATCCCCCGACGCGGCAGACACTCGCCGGCGGCCCAGAGCAGTCACCGCGTGTCATACGTGTATTCTCAAACCGCTGGACACGGGGTTTCATGCAGTCCGTTAGGTTACACGCGAGCGTCAGGTTGTTGAAACACCCTTTTCTTTGCTTACCCTGCCCCCCAAGACGATAATCAGTGGGAGCCACTCTTCCCACGCCACCTTTAGCCCTAGAAGCCAAGGGAAGGGGGGGCCAGTAGAAACGGGGGTGCCCCCAAGAAAGGGAACAGAGAGGCCAGTGTGGGGCACCCCGGCTGGTGCCCGGGCAGTGCTGGCCAAGGTTCCCATGGAGCAAATGGACTTCAGGCCAGAGGCCAGACCTGAGGGGCCCTTGGAGAGAAGGGACCCAAGTAGCAAGAGGCGGTGGGGTGCACTAGGGAGCCAAGAGGGGTTCCAGGACCTCACCCGCCTCCACCGCAGGTGAGGGAGGGGAGGAGGAGGAAGGAAAGGACAGACCACACCCCTCCCCACCCCAAAGCCCTGGGCCCCAAGCATGACCCCAGCCTTGCTTAGGTTTACACCCGAGTTCAGCCCAAGCTCAAACTACCGGATAAGCCAGCCCACTCACATTCGGCCCCAAGTCCCCGGTGTGGGGCACCGTGTCCAGAGGCTCCCGAGCCCCACCGCTTGTGGTCAGCACCATCCAAGGGGTCCGCTCCCCAACGAACACTCACCATGTTGAGGTTGGTGAGCACGTAGCGCTCAGTGTCCTCCTGGTGAGCCTGGTAGACGTCGGGGCCCACGGCCACCAGCAGCTCCAGGTGCAGGACCCTGCCGGCAGCCCATCTCCGGAGGCGAAGGCGAGGGGAAGGAGGACGGCCTGGTGAGGGAGGGGGCAGGGCTCAGAGCGAAGGTTCCGGAAAGCAGACAACCCATAGCTTTGGCCGCCCACGGCCAGGTCTTTCTTGGACTTGGAGACACGGTTGTGAGCTCTGTCCCTGCCACTTATCACCATGGGTTTATGGAGTCAGGGGGCCCAGTCCCCGGCTTTCTCATGGGAAAGGTGGGGAGCAGGGAATGCCTGCTCCAGGGCGGGTGGGCGCCGAGTGAGAGGGCCTGTCCCGGACCCAGTCTCAGCCCCTACCTCGGGCCCTCCGGGAGCTGGCCTCTAGGCTCCTCCGAAATCAACGGTCTCAGAGAGCAGAAGGGCCCGAGCTGTTGAAAGTCACTTTATGTTGGGACTGTCAGAAACAGTGGCAGCTGGCCCGAGAGGCTACTGGGTCCTGGATTTCAGCCCACCCCCAAGGCCAGGTCCCATCAGCGACTGGCCATTTCGGAGCATTGAAAGGACCAGGTGGCAGGGCAGGGCCCAAGGAGGGAGCTGTCGTGTGGCTTTTACGTCCTTGGTGTCTCCCCAGAGTCCCACACTGGCTCTGCCCCCTTGATGTGCCCCCGCTCTGGGCACATGCTGGAGAACGGGGTCATCCCGAGATGAGCCCAAGACAGGACCCTGGTTGCACCTGGATGCAGCTGGGGGCCCAACGAGCAGGCCCGGGCAGCCGCAGAGCCAGCCACGCAAGCCCCGAGTGGCCACCTTCTGTCTTTGGGCCTCAGTGTTCCCATCTGTGGTATCGGATGTCCTGCCAGTCCCGGAGCTGGGAGACCCCAACAGCGCATGTCTGTGAACGTGCTTTGTGATCGATGAGGGGCTGCTCATAGGCTGGAGGCCTAGCTGTCCCCCTCTAGGACAGCTGGGGGCATGGCCGATGGCCACGTGTCCCCCTGGCCTGCCCACTCCCCGGCATCCTGAAGAAGATGGCTCAGCCGGGCTTGTGGCATTCTGCACAGCCACCTGGGCACCGGGGAGAGCTGGCCCTCCCCCAGAGCTGTCCCCCTCTCCCAGAAGCCGTACCTCGGATGACTTGGGGGGCCTCGGGGCCGGGCCTGTGGACCAGGTGGGGCTGCGCACGAACCCGGGGAGGCAGCAGCTCCCAATGCCGCCTCCTCACCGGCTGGACGCGGAACCTGTCTGCGCCCACCAGGATGTCGCCCTCCTGGAGGAGAGACAGCAGACAGGCACGTAGCCCACCGGCCCCACCGAGGGACAGGGCCTCTCTGGGACGTCACGCTCACCAAGTGGCCTGAGCAGTAGGTGACCTTGGCCACCGCGCCCAGGGGCAGCAGGGGGCGGCCTCCCGCGAAGCAGGGATGGGGAGGCCGCCTCTCAAGCCGGAGGGAGGCGTTCAGCACGTGCTCGCTGGTGAAGGAGGCGGTGAGGAGGCTCCGCTCCGGCAGGAAGGAGAAGGCAAAGAGCTGTCCCAGGGCGAGCAGGGAGCAGCTCGGGGCCCTGCAGGGAGGCCCCCCGGGCCCATCCTCACAGATGCAGGTGAGCGGGGCCACGTCGAATTGCAGCACTGCGGGACAGAGGAGGCCACCTTGCTCCTCCCCTCACCCCGGGGCTCAGCCCTCCGCATCTTCCTGCCCTGGGGAGGGCCCCCCCGGGAGGGCCCCCCCCCCAACCGATCCGTTCCCTTTGGTGAGTGGGGCGCAGGGCTGGCCTGGAGCCTGAGAGGCCTGGGCTCAAATCCAGCTCCTCCCGGCACGCAGGGTGGTAGACTGAAAGTTTCCTGTCCAATTTGGGTCTCACCCCAGGGCAGACCAGCACTCAGCATGCGAGCCTCGCCCCAGAATCGGGTTTCCTGAGGGGTGGCCTGAACCCCAGCAGGCAAAGCAGGTACAGCCACAACCTCTCTGGCCTTTACGGAAGAGCAGGTGCCCGAGGCCAGCCTCACCACCCTTCTCCACCGATCTGCCTCACAAAGCAGCCCCCAGGCCCCAGGAGGTCCCACCCCCAATCCCCAGACAGCCCCAAGCAGTGCTCAATGTGCATGTGACCCAGGCCACAGGGAATTCAGTCACAGATGGGACATCCCCTACTGCCCTCCACCCTGACTGCTCGCCCACCCTGCCTCTGGTCCCCAACAGCCTTTACGTCAATGGCCTGACTTGGAAAGGGGGCTGGCACCCCAGCGAAGTCGGCAGACATGGCCAAGAGCGACACGAGAGGCTCTGGCCGGAGCTTGAGCCAGCGCCTATCTCGTTTCTCACGGAAAGGATAAATAATTCCATTTCCGTCCGTGGCCAAAAGCCACAAGAGCTCCGGCAGCTTGGCCAGCCCAAGGGAGGCCCAGGGGCAAAAGGGACCAGCTAATTAGGAACCATTCCCTGGAGATATGGAGCAGAAGCCTGGGGTCAGAACCCCAGCTCGGTCCAGGACGCCCAGACCAGCTTTTACGGACTTGGCGGCAGCATGGAGTTAATTAGCAGGAACGATGGCAGTTTCTAGGACCTCCTCCCAAGCAGAGCTGAGATGCCCCCCCCCCCCCCCCCCCCCCCGCCCCGGCTCGGTCGGGGGAGCTCCCTCTGCTGAGAAGACGCCAGCCAGGACAGATACCTTCTAAGGTAGCATCGGGGCCAAAATAAGAAGTCACTTCCTCTGGCTCCAAAGCTTGGAGAAATTGCTGCAGGACAGAAAGCACAAGGGAGAAGAAAGGCGGGGAGAGGGGGTGGGAGAGGGGCAAGGCAAGGAGGAGGGGGAAACCAAGGCAGGGGTGGGGGTGGGAGGAGATCAGTACTGAGAGGCCGTTTCCTTCCTCGGTGCGCACGCTCTATCCCCGAAACCCCAAGCCCAGATCCGCCCCTCTCCCAGTGCAAACCTGGAAGCTGAAAGGACACCCTCACGCTGCCCAAAGGCTGTTTGGGCAGCTCCATCTCTCCTGGGGGGCACCCCCCTGCAGCACCCAGCAGAGCTCAAGATTCCCAGCTCCAGGGCTCCCAAGCACCTCAGCTCCTGCAGATTCACCCACCTGCTGGAAATCGGAGCGTCCCCAGCAGCCCAGGAGAAAGAAGGCAGAAGTGAGCGTTGCCCCCACGCATCTCCCCCAGGGGCGAGGCTCCCTCATCCTCAGGAAAACCAGCCTGCTCAGAGGGAGAGAGCCTTGTGACTGGAAATCTGGCCGGTGTGGAATGTGGCAGACCCTGGTGGGCGGGAAGAGGAGGCTGTTGTTTACTCTTGGGAGCTTCCTCCAGGGGCAGGGGCCACGGGGGTGGGCAGCCTGCAGGCCCTTGCCCTAGGCTGGTCCTTGGTCTGGAGCTCCGGATCCTATACCCCGGAGCGGGGCTGAGCCAAGCAGCAGAGTCTGGAGGAGGGAGCATTGGACTAGGGATCTTAACAGACGTGGACCCAGGCGTGATTCTAGAACTGGGGCTGGGTTACTCACCCTTGGCTGGTGACAGGCTGCACCGGACACAGCAGCATTCCAGCCTCCAACAACCCGCTCACGTCCACGGACAGCCCATGATCTGCCCCGCTCTCCTGTCCTCAATTCCCCTTGTCAACCTAAAATTGTCCGGAGGTGATAATTACACAAGCCCATTTATCTGGGATCAAGGAACGGCAATTCAGGCCACGGAGATTCGGGTCACAATCCAAACAGTGCCCCACCAGGGAGCCAAAGTCAGGGGCCTTTACGGCAAAAGCAGGCTCGCTCGTGGGCATTGCTTACAGAGAATTTCACACTGGCGTTGGTGGCCGCAAGTTAAACCCGTGTAAGACACACCTCGACTAACGCTGTCAGTAAACAACCTCTCACTAGCTGATTGCAAGGGTTCAGGCTCGGTCCTTGGAACATTGGCACTTCGGCCCAGTTCAAAAGTGCATGGTTCCCCCGGTGAGGATGGCAAGGAGGTGAATACGGCCCATCTCCTTAATGGACTCCGGCTCTACTTAAAGCCCCTTGACATAAATGGCCCCGTCGCACTTCACCCTCCGCGCCCAGGGCAGATGCCCGGCCCCCCACTGAACTCACCCCCCCCCCCCCCCCCCCCCCGCCCCCGCCGGCCAAGGACCGTCACAGAACCAGGCGAGTGGCACCACATGTCACCGACTCCTTGGCAGCCCACTCCACTTTCTGGAAGGTTCTCAGCCACCCTCTCCAAAGCACTGTTTCACACTCCCTCCCACCTCCAGGACATCGCCCCCCAACTCCCCTGACAGCTAGAGGGGGATCTCAAGGTCTCCTGGCTTCTCCTCCTCTTTATCAGGGAGGCTGCCCCGACGCCATCCTGGGCCAATCCGCTTGCCATTCCCCGACCACACCTGCAGGACCGTCTGAGGCTCTCTCTGTCCATCCTGCTTTTCTGCCTTTCCCTTTCCCAGGTATTCCATCCTCATTCACACTGCGCACTCCTGACTCGCTCTGTGACTGCTCTCTGGAGACCCAGATGGACACATGCCCCAATCCAAGCTGCATCACTGCCGGTCTGGGCATCTGTCATGGGTTCCCGCTGGCCTCCCTGCTCTCTCCCTCACGTCCTCCCCATCCCACTTCTCTTAGAGTGGCAGTGACTTGACTTTAAGAACTCAAGTCAGATTGCATCACCCCCCAGCTCTGTAACAATCGATGGCTTCCCCTTGCCCTTAGGGTAAACCGTCCAAACCCCTTCCTGAGGCCTCCAAGGCTCTGTAATCATAGATCAGACTGGCCCCGGCCATCCCTCCGCCTGCATCTCTAAGCCTCTTCTCCCTGCACGCAGAGCCTCAGCCACACCAGCCTGCTTCTCACTGTTCAGATACTGCTCTTCCCTCCGAGCCCTGGCTTTACGTTCCAGTTTCAGCTCAAATGTCACCCGCTCAGGAGGCCTTCCCTTAGGACCCGATCTAAGCGACCTCCGGGTAGGGTTGTCACATTTAGAAAATAAAAATCGGGGCACTCTGTCAAATTTGAATTTTGGGGAAACAGAGAATACTTTTTGTTTGGTTCAGTTGATGTATGCCCCAAATAGTGCAGCTCTTGCATCGGACACATTTATACAAGAACTACCCTTTATCAGAAATTCCCATTCCCCCGGGCCCCCTGCATTTTGTCTGGTAACCACACCCCTGGTCACCCTCTTCCCCAGCATCTCACTTTATCACCTTAGCGACAGTTACCCGCATCCAGAATTACCTGGTTCGTTTGTGATCAGTTTCTCTGAAAACCCCCCCACCCCCGCACGACACACATACTCACGGCGAAGCTTTAGGGAAGCGAAGGCGTCATGGGCTCATCAAGGTACCGAGGGGCCACGCAAGGCGTGCTAGTGATTTATTACCACCGCTGTCGCGCAAACTAATACGCGCGTTGTCATCACGCTTTCTCACTGCTGCTGGACGTGGCTCAAGTGCTTCTGCAGCCCCAGGGCGCACGTGCCGCTCTACCAGTGCTCTGGGGCCCTCTTTCCGTCTCGCGGCCTCAGTTTCCCCACTCGGGGAGGGAGGGGCGGGGCCCGCGCGCCTTTCGCTCCGCTACCCGCCCCCCCCCCTCCTCCGGCGGCTCCCCAACCGGGGCCCGTCCGCCCAGCGCCCCCTCGCGGTCGCCTGCGCCCCCGCGCTCGGCCGGCCCAGCTGCGGTGCTACACCGACAGCGGCCCCCCAGTTCTTTTCCGGCGCATTCGTCTCTCGTCCCCCGTCCCGGCTCTCGGCAGGGCCCCGGGCCTACCCCAAGCCTACCCCAGGTCATGGACCCCGGACGCCGCTCCCGGGGTGGTGGCCCTTCTCCCAGACGGGAGAAGAGCCCCGCCCTGCTCCCGGCCGTGCGGAACCAGGAAGGGAGGCCCGGTTTCCAGCCGGTCCGGAGAGAAGAGCACTTCCGGAGGCCGGGACGCACGTGCCGGGGCGCGCGCGGGGTCGCTTCCGGGGTCCCGGAGGCTGGTGTCTCTCGGGCGCTGGGTGGGCAGAGCCCGGCCGGGGGCGGGATGGCCAAGGCGCTGACCTCCAGGCGCGCCCCCGGCGACCCCGTGGCTGAGCCGGGGCTTGGCAAGAAGGTAGCTCGGAAGAAGAGCAGGAAGAGGAGATTCTGGAAAAGCCGAGGGCGAGAAGCGAGCAAGACACCGGGCTGCGGCCCCGGAGTCGCCGTGGTCCGACCTCCGAAGGCCCCGGAGGACTTTTCCCGCAACTGGAGGGCGCTGCAGCGGGTGAGGTTTGAGGGGCCGCGCGGACGGAGGCAGAGGAAGACGCGTGGGGCCGCTGTGCGGGCACATGGCGGCAGAAACCTTGCAGACAGAGCCTGTCGCGGGAAGGTTAGCCTGTGAGGGTGGACAGCGAGTCCGCGGGAACGTGATAGAACCGGGGTTTGTGAGTGAGTGACCTTGATGGCAGCTGCCCCCCGGGGTACTGATCTCTGGAAATGCGCGGACTCGGCCGGTAGATCTACACGTGTCTTGTTGTTTAACCCCCACACCAACGGTGTGCGGTGGACGCCTGTGTCGTCTCCTTTTACAGACGAGGAAGGGGGCCCGGAAAGGTTAGAGAAATTGTCCAGGACTGCAGCCGGGTGGGCAGAACCGGGCGGGTGTCCCACACCAACAGCCACTGCTCTGAACCCCGTGTGGTGCCCTACTGCCTTTCTCCGCACGGGTGGCCAGGCTCTTCGTAGAGGTTTCTTTTTCTTTCTTCTTAAGTTTATTTACTTACTTATTTTGAAAGAGGAAGAGAGCGCAAGCGGGGGAGGGGCAAAGAGAGAGAGAGAATCCCAAGCAGGCTCGATGCAGGGGTCAGTCCCATAACCCTGGGATCGTGACCTGAGCCGAAGCCAGGAGTCGGTTGCTTAACCGACTGAGCCACCCAGGCCCCCCACGTGGCGGTTTCTTTCCGCCCGATACTGTTCCATGCCGTTCAGTCATCAGTTCTCTACGCCTTCCTCGAAGCGAAGCTGCTGTTGTCGTCGCTGTTTTCCAGGTGAGGAAACGGAGGCACAGAGCTTGAGGAGTTTGGCCCGGTGTCACAGAGCTAGTAAAGACACGGCAGATCGGGGTGCAGACTCACCCTTCCGAGCGGGAGTTTGTGTTCTTTGCTACCACCGACCCTCGGAGTCTTCCACAACGTCTTGGGCTCTGTTTCGGAGCCTCGGGCGATAGAGAAAAGCTGCTTGAGCCTCTTAATACGGCCAGTGTCGTAGGGATGGGAGATCCTAACCGCCTGTCTGGACGGACAGGACTGAGGAGGCTCCTTCAGGCAAACCCAGGGTTCTGGACAATTTCTTGAGCTGTGGGTCTCCTTCCCTCTCTTTCAAGAAGGTAAAGCAAAATCAAGTGAGTGGAAAGGAGATTTATCAGGGGGGAAGCTTGTGTTTTCTGTACGTTCTACAAAAAGTAAGCCCTTCCGTGGTTAAACGTCGCAGGAACAAGTAAGTAGAAACCCACGTTGTCTCTCAGCTCGGTGCTACCTCCCAGGGTCTTAACCGCGGTTGAGAACCGCCGTGCTGGGGGCTGGGGTGCGAGGGAAGGGACACGACAGCCCTGCTTGCCTGAGCACAGTGTATGGCTGCCGGCAGCTCTTCAGCCGCCACGGGCTTGAACCCGTGGCTTGAACCAAACTCTTGGTTGAACACACGCCCCTCTCTCTTCCTGAGACCCTCGAGGATCTGGCTCCCATCCCCCCTCCGCCCCCACTTTGTTGGCCTAGTCTGCGCAGGAGGGAGCTCTAACACGAGCCCTAAGCAAACGGGAGAACAGCTTGCTCACCATCCCTTAGGCGGAGTGAAGTCATTCGGGAGGCACTTAAGGTGTTGGACAGGCGTTTAAAATTTTGTAGGAACGAGGCAGCAGATATCAGATCATGCCTCGTAACGAGATAAGCAAAGAAGATCATCTCACCACAAGTGACCAGGTGTGAATGAGAAGGGCTTTTGCCAAACTGTCAGATAATGGATGTCAGCGATGCCCGTAGGGGTAGACGGGGTGTATACACACGTAAGTTTTTCAGTCTCTCGTGCTTGGTTTCCAAATTAAAACGTGTCGTGTATTTTATTTTGGGTCCTCTTAGCTCCTGAAACAAAAAACACAGGCCCCGGAAAAGCCTCTTGTTATCTCTCAGACGGATTCCAAAATACAGCCCGGAATTATCCAACCGAACAGAAAAGTCGTCCCAGATAAAGCAAAGAGAAGTGAGACGGGGCCAGAAACAGCGGCCCCAGCGGCCACGGGGGGCTCTGGTCCTTCAGTACCTCCAGCGGGCAGGAAGGCGCCGGCTCCCCGCACAGAGGTCAGCAGAGCGGGGCACGATGGGAAGGGAGCCGAGAAAAGGACAAATGATGATACTTCTCCGAAAGGAGGAGACACCAAGCGCAAGAAGTGGAAAGCTAAGGAGGTGACTATGGCCTTGACTCCGGCCCTGCCCACCGAGTGAGTACAGGGGGTGTGTCCGCCTCCCTGTGCTGCGGGCGGCCTCGGTCAGCTCATCCCTGAGCATCTGTCTCCTGGGGGAGGCCTGGGGGGCGGGGGGGTGGCCTCTCCGCAGTCTCTCCATCACCTCCTCCCGGTGCTGTCTCTCCGTTTACTAGTTTCCCCCAGGACGGAGGCGTGATGAGGGCAGGGCCTGTTTGGTAACCGCTGTATCTGCAGGGCTCAGCGCAGAGCGAGGCCCTTAGGCCTCCGGTAAAGATTTGTGGGGTGAACGGAGGTCAGAGCCAGAAAGGCCCAAGTCTTGCCAGTCAAGTGCTTTGGTGGGGTTCCTGGTGGCCACCTGTGGTGCTGGGAGGCGGGGCTTGCGAGATGGGCGGGGCTGGCCCGGAGCACCCTGTGGAGGTCACTCCCACGGGGAGGGCAGGGGCCCGGGGTCAGTGGCTGCCTCCAAATGGCTCGGCTGGAGGCAGCGCAGGAGTTCGTAAGTCAGGCTGCTGGCGAGTTACCTGGGCACCGAGGACATGGTTGCCGAAGCTTCCAGGAGAGAGCGGTGTGAGCGCCGGCCACGTGTCGCTGTGCCGGTCCGCTCTCTGGAAACCCAGGGCCCTCCCCCTGAGGCCGGCGGTCCGGCAGGAGAGGCGGCCAGACGGAAGCTAGGCGGGTAATTCTGTGAGTGTGGGCAGGGTAAATCTGGTGAGGACGGAGCTCGCGGGCGCGAACGGCCAGAGGAGTGTGTCCACCCAGCGGGGTCGGGAAGCGGTTTCTAAGGAGGTGACGTTTAGCTGCGCCCGGGAGGCAGTTCACCAGGCAGACGTGTACGTCCTCGCGTGGGCCTCTGTGTGGGCTTGGTGTGCAGGTGCCAGGGGTCGCCAGAGTTTGGGGAGGGGGGCTCGGGGGCGTCTGCGTTTCCCTTTTATAGTCGTTGTGTGTATTTGTGTCTCAAGTGTTCGGTGACGAGCTTCCTACTCTCTCAGTTCAGAAGAGAGCGTTAGCGGCCGTTGCCCGCAGCCCGCGCGTCTGTGCTCTGTGTTCTTGGTGTTTCTCTGTGGTTCCTGGGTTTTGGGGTAGCGAGCGCGTCTCCCAGTTAAGAAAAGCGGCAGAAGGACCGCGCTGAACCAGTAGCAGGGGCGGCGGTGTGGGCCCGACCGCGGGAGCACCTCCGCTGACGCCCGGCCCCTCTGCCTTCCAGGGAAGACATCTGGTTTGATGACGTCGACCCGGCGGACATCGAGGCGGCCCTGGGCCCGGAGGCGGCCCGGATAGCAAGGAAGCGGCTGGGGCAGAGCGAGAGCAGCATCACGCTGGCGAAGGAGCAGGCCTTCGGCGGGTACGTGGGGCCGGTGCCCAGCCGGGGAGGGCGAGGGTCTCGGGCAGGGGCTCCCCCCGCGCCCCTAGCCGAGTCGGGCAGGCGCCGCCCCATCCTACGAGGAGCCCTGAGAGCCAGGCCGGTCTCTGGATGGCGGGGGGCGCAGCGTTGAGTAAGTGGGACCTTTGGCTCCCTTCAGCCTGACTAGAGCCTTAGCCATGGACTGTGAGATGGTGGGCGTGGGCCCCAAGGGGGAAGAGAGCATCGCCGCCCGCGTGTCCATCGTGAACCAGTATGGGAAGTGTGTTTACGACAAGTGCATCAAGCCCAGCCAGCCGGTGACGGACTACAGGACGGCGGTCAGCGGGATACGGCCGGAGAACCTCAAGCAGGGTGGGTCCTCCCTGCTGGCGAGCACGGGAGAGGCAGTGCCTGGGTCCCTTTCTCCCCATTTATTGTTATTAAGTTTATTCATTTAGAGGGGGTGCGAGCAGGGGAGGGGCAGAGAGGGGGAGAGAATCTCAAACAGGCTCTGTGCTTTTAGCACACACAGGGCTTGAACCCACGACCCATGAAATCGTGACCTGAGCCGAAACCAGGAGTCAGACGCTTAACCAATGGAGCCATCCAAGAGCCCCCTCTTTAAGTTACTACTTTATTTTTTTGAGTAATCTCTCCACCCAAGGTGGGGCTTGAACTCACGACCCCGAGATCAAGAGTCGCACGCTCCTCTGAGCCAGCCGGGCACCCCCTGTCTCTTCCTTTTGTCTCCTTTCTGTTCTGGAGCATTGGCCACAGCAGGAGCCCCAATAGTCCTACGTCTCCCAGGGTGACTGTTTTCAGATGGCTCTCAGGCACATTTGTGTCTTCACCCGTGTGTCATTTGGCAGTAGGGACCCAGAGAGTGTGCCGGCGTGGGGGTGAGGAGGGAAGGTGGGGACAGATGGGAGGGTCTCGTGGATCTTCGCGAGGACCTCGGGAAGCCACGGGGAGGTCTGAGCAGTGACAGGCCCGGCTCAGGTTTCCACAGGTTCCCTCCGGCCGTGGGATTGAGAAGAGACTCGGGCCACGAGGGTGGAAACGGGAAGAGGGGGCATGTGCCGCCGGTGACCTGGTCATGGTCGGGGGGCGCCGTGAGAGGTGACAGGACGTGGCCCAACTCCGGGTGCACCCTGAAGGCGGAGTCCGTGGGGTCTGCTGGACTGGCCGTGGGGGAGGAGTCACCCAGGGCGACTCTGAGGTCAGGGACCTGAGAGGTCCCGAGGCCACTGCTTTCCCTGGCCCCCGCGGCCTCCTTTCTCTGTGCCTCTCAGATCCCCTGTGCACACATAACCAACCAGGCGGTGCCCCGGCCTGACCAGTCCCTCCGGCTCCAGGCTCGGTCAGGTCCTGCTCAGCGTGGGCTGCCTGGACCCGAGCTCTTCTGTCCGGGGGCGGGCACGGTGGCTCCGAGCCTTCCCTTGGCGGGGGAGGGAGAGGACCAAGGGCGTCTGCCAGGAGAGCAGGCGGGGCTGCCTCCAGAGCCGGAGGTCTGGGGGAGCACTCCTCACCGTCTGTGGCGGGGGACCAGTCTTGTTTTTACCTCCGGTTGGAAAGCACGGAATCTAAGACCGATTCTCACTTGAGTCAACAGTAAAAATGACTTTCGGGTCGCTTCCGAACGGCCACTCTGCTCCCTGCCTCTGTCGTGGCCGTGGCAGGTGTGATGGGCTCAGCAGCGTGGCACACGGCGCTAAAAGCCACCTCTTCGTTCTCGTCAGGAGAAAACTTCGAAGTTGTTCAGAAGGAGGTGGCGGACATGCTGAAGGGCCGGATTCTAGTCGGACACGCACTGCATAACGACCTAAAGGTACCGCTGCCTCGTGCGGGCTACACCCCTGCCGTCGCCCACACCGTGTTCTGGACGCATTTCAGTGTTTGGTTTGTGGCGCCTGGGTGTCGGGCAGGCCCCCCAACAGCATCAGACGCCAGTCGTCCAGTTCTCCCTGTGTCCTGGGGGAGTGCTGGGTGTTTCTCAGTTCTTTAATTTTTTTTTTTAACGTTTATTTATTTTTGAGACAGTGAGAGACAGAGCGTGAACAGGGGAGGGGCAGAGAGAGAGGGAGACACAGAATCCGAAGCAGGCTCCAGGCTCCGAGCTGTCAGCACAGAGCCCGACGCGGGGCTCGAACTCACGGACCGCGAGATCATGACCTGAGCCGAGGCCGGACGCTCGACCGACTGAGCCACCCGGGCGCCCTTTCGTGGTTCTTTAAAAGGCGTCCAGTGGTGCTCCTTTTACAGGAGGTAGACCTGAGGGTCTGTGAGTTGAGTGACGTGCCCACAGTGCCCACGTGGCAGAGCCGGCCGCAAACCCAGACCTGGGGCCAGGTGCCTTCCCACTGCTCTAGCGCGTTCCACATGGACAGAGCCAGGCAGCCACTGCCGCAGCTCCGCCCAGCTGGACGGGGCCTGGTGCTCCTCTGAGGTCAGAGCCACCGTCCGTGGGGACGCGTCCCCCGGCGGCCGCTCCCTCCCAGCCGGCCAGTGCAGCAGGTGGCATGTAAGCTCGTGGGTCCACTCCTGGCGCCCTAGGGGCCATGTGCTCGGCCTCTGCCCCCGGAGGGTCTCTGCTGTGGGCGGGACTGGCCCACCTGTTCTGAGGAGAGCTGCGGGGCAGGCGGGTGTCCGCGGAGCCCTGGAGTCCTCGGGTGTTTCAGGCGTCGCCGAGTGTTGGTCTTCATGGCCTTTTAAAGTAACCCGGAAGTGCTGAAATGAATATAGCAGGCACTCTGCCCGCCGAAGTCTCAGTGGCCCCCTCCCTGTTGGGCCATGCTGTCTCCTCACACCTGCTCCGTCCCTGGCGACTTGGGCAGGCTCGTGTCCGGCGGTCTCCTGAGACCGTCCTGAGGTCGCGAGATGAGCTGTTAGAGCACGTTCTCCGTAACTTCCCCGATGTGCGACACCCACTCAGGACACAGGAGCGCAGTGGTTGCTGGATAATTGATGGCTGTCGGTCTCTGGTTTCCGTGGTTTCGAGATTGTGTTTCTTTTTTTAAAAAAAAATTTTTTTTTTAACGTTTATTTATTTTTGAGACAGAGCATGAATGGGGGAGGGTCAGAGAGAGAGGGAGACACAGAATTGAAACAGGCTCCGGGCTCTGAGCTGTCAGCACAGGGGCCCGATGCGGGGCTCGAACTCACGGACCGCGAGATCGTGACCTGAGCCGAAGTCAGCGCTCAACCGACTGAGCCACCCAGGCGCCCCTCGAGATTGTGTTTCTACTAACGTGGTTCTTGCTGTTGGGCGGCGTCTTTAGTCCGTGTGAGAGTTTTCCATCCCAAGTCCAAGTTCACGTCAATACCTGCTTTCCCGTGTGTGTCACCCGTTAGGATTCCTCGTGAGAGGCTGTTTGAAAAAAGGGGGTCCCACCGCTGCACGCCGACAGCGGCTGTGACCGTCGCTGTGTTGTCTTCCAGGTGCTGTTTCTTGATCACCCAAAAAAGAAGATTCGGGACACGCAGAAATACAAACCTTTCAAGAGTCAAGTGAAGGTATTTAAAGAAGCATGGCTGTGTGCTTCGTAGTTGTTGGCTGGTTCACGTGATGGTTGGTTTCGGGTGGCCTTCTAAGTTTTGAAACTGAGAAATGTTTAAAAACAAAAAACAAAACAGAGTTTTACCGAACGTTGCCCTTTAAAAGTCGGTGTGACCAAGGGCCGGCTACCCCGGTCTCCACAGGGAGGCCCCCAGCTGTGGGAAGAAGCTGCCCTCGGATCTGCTGCAGAGGGAGTCGGACACACAGACCCCTTTCCAGGCCCTCCCCTGCAGGCAGACCAGGGTGTCACGTGCCCTCGGTGCCCCGGGCGCTTCCAGTGAAGGCGCATTGGAGGTCCCTGGGCCGAGGCTCAGTAGGTGACCCCCCTGCTGAGGCCTCCACCCCAGCATGGCTGCGTGCTGTCCCCCGGCAGAGCGGAAGGCCATCTCTGAAGCTGCTCGCGGAGAGAATCCTGGGGGTCCGGGTGCAGCAGGCAGAGCACTGTTCGGTAAGTGTCCTGGGGTGCCATCCCTCACCTTGCGGCCAAGGCACTCTGTCGGGCCCGGATGACTTATTTTTAGAAGGCCGCCGGTCCACAAAAGATGAAATGGTACA
Organism: Panthera uncia; assembly: GCF_023721935.1. Taxonomy (NCBI): domain Eukaryota; kingdom Metazoa; phylum Chordata; class Mammalia; order Carnivora; family Felidae; genus Panthera; species Panthera uncia. The sequence goes on from NC_064807.1 coordinate 89,710,427, forward strand.
GCAGGCTCGTAGCGTGGCCATTAAAGTCTGGATGTTTGTATGTAGCTCATCAACACTTACACACAAAAACCTGCCACATCACAGCCCTTAGGAGAAAAAGCCCCCCGTCTAGATTGAGGCCTTTACAGACCGTGCAGCCCGGGCTGGTTGTTCCCCTGGGCCTTGGGACAGGCTCCAGTGACAGGGCGGGGGGGTGCTGGCACCAGGCTGCTGGCCCAGGGAACCCAGCCCCTGCATCGAGGCCTCGGTCTGCCTCCCGCCGGACCCCCGCTCGCATCCGCGTGTCTGCTTGTTGCATCCCATGGGTTGCTGCCCGATACACCTCGCGAGAGGCAGCAGGCCTGTTTCTGCCTTCCGCTGGTCCTTTCTTCCCCCGCAGGCTGGCGCATGAGCTGCCAGAGCCCCGCTGGGATCACACCCCCAGGTGGCTGCCCTGCTTGGCTTTCTCCTTGGCGTGCCCCGCGTGTGGCTCGAGGGCTCGGGTCGTGTGTGCCCTGCCCGTCGCCTGCTGGGACGGTCACAGTGGTGTTCTGTGCCCCCTAGATTCAGGATGCCCAGGTGGCGATGAGATTGTATGTCCTGGTGAAGAAGGAGTGGGAGAGTTCAGCCCAGGACAGGCGCCCCACGGCCCCCGTTCCAGACAGCCACAGCACCTCCCGTCCGCAGGCGGTTGTGACCACGCACAAGACAGCTCGGGTCTCCCCGTAGCGGCAGCTCTGTTGAAACATGCTCGCCGTCCTGGCTGCAGGGCGTGGGGGCGGCCGAGAACTGCTTCCTTCCTCTGTGCCATCCCAGACCTGGCGCCCCTGCTGGGGGCAGGCAGCACGGCGGGGCTCTGTCCTGAGGACTGACGGCAAGTCGGGGGGCGTTCTGCAGTGTGCTGTCCCCACAGCGGGGTGGCATCTCTGCCGGGGATTCGCCGGGTCCCAGGAGCCAGGGGCACCCAGCATCCACTGGGTTTGTAGCATCTTCCTGGGAGGAGGCCAGTCCCCTTTCTTTCTGTGCCTTGGGTCACAGGTCACGTAAAGAACCCCGCCGGCCTCACGGGCCGCACCCAGCGTGTGCAGTGAGCTGTGCTCCAGCCCCATCTCCCAAGTTTGCCGTGGCCGCCTTTGGACTTGGAGAGATTCTCTGAGGGTGCCGATCCTTTCTCACACCCCCAGCCCCACCCCACAGGTCCACCCGCCAGGTTTCAACTTGGGGTCAGGGCCCGCAGCACGGCGAGGGAGGCTCAGCTCGTCTGCGCTGGGTGACCATGGTTCCCCCCAGAGGCGGGTGTCCCTCCCCGTCTGGGACAGATGTGCTGATCCCCAGCTGTGGGGCTGAAGCACCGTGCGGGTCTGTCCCGGGTGTGAGGGTCTTTGAGAAGAGTCGGGAGCCCGGCATACGGCCCGGCTTTACCAAACCGCCTGACGTGGCACAAGGAAGCCCCGGACCCACTGAGGAGATTTAACACAGGCGGGCTTTTACTAGAGGTGGAGTGTGGGGAGGTTACTTTCTGTGTTTAGAGTGGTCTGAAAGGGCTGCTTTTTCCACAAGGGCCACGCTGATGGGTCCAGGGCCGGGGTCTGTGCGGAGCCTGCCAAATCGAGCCCCCGGGGCCCCACCGGTGCTCCACGCTGCCCCCAGGGCGCCTGCGTGAGCAAAGTGGAACCCCCGCCTACACACAAAACCTAAGGAAAATGCCGCTCACCGGGCAGCTCCAGGGCCAGACAAGGAAGAGAAGGGCGGGAGAGAAGGTGCGGGAAAGCGGGAGGCCGTGGGGTGTCTGCCTCCTCAGGGCAGAGCCGACTGTCCTCCCGCGGAGCCTGGTGGCGTGCCGGCCTCCAGCCTCAGGAATACCTTCTCTGCGTAGGAAACCAGCTCCTGGAAAGACAGCCAGTAGGTACCGTGTCTGTGACATTCTTGGGACCTACTCGTAGGTCTTTTTGTGACCGAATCTGCTCTTCTGTGAAGAGGTCTGATTGTCCCTGCCCCTTAGGTTTGGGGGGCCCAGAAACACATGTGAAGTCAAACGGGAAGAGGCATGAAAACTACACACACAGAGTAGGTGCTTGGGTGGCTCAGTCGGTTGAGCGTCTGCCTCTCGGTTTTGGCTCAGGTCATGATCTTGGGGTCGTGGGATTGGGCTGCACACTGAGCGTGGAGCCTGCTCGGGATTTGTTCTCTCTCCCTCTGCCCCTCGCCTGCTCGTGCCCCCTCTATAAAATAAAACAAAAAAACACCGTACACAGAGTCAAGTCTGTTTGGCACAATGTCTCTTGTTCTGGGCCCCTCTGTGCTACCCAGATCTGGCCGTAGAGGCAGTTGGGGGCCTGGTGTGTTGGGCCCCCGCTGACACTCACCAGGCTGGAGGTGAAGCGCTCCTTGATCTCCTGGGCCAGAGGCTGGATGCCACTGGCCCGCAGCTCGGGCAGGATTTCCTCTGTGGGCAGAGCGGAGGGTCCTGAGGTCAGGGCCCAGCCAGCCCAATGCTTGTACAACCCGGGCCGGGGCACTTCTGAGGCCAGCGGGACAAAGCCGGGCCCCATCCCACTCGGGCTTAGCATGACCGCACGCTGCCTCTGGGGCTCAGCAGCCGGTGACCCCCACGGTCAGCGCGGCACCCGCTGCCTTGAGTTCTGCTGTTGAACGCACAGAAGTTGCAGGGAAGGGTTCCTTTCCTTCTCCCCACCAGTAAGAGCTGGGAGCGGGGTGCCTCTGACCACTGGCTTCCTGGGGGGGATGACAGGGAAAGGGGGACTCGCACCGTAGGACGTGAGGTGGGCCAGCAGCATGCAGATGTTCACCACCACCTCCGGGTCATCCTTGTACAGCCGGTACGTCTCCCGGATGAGGCTGAGGCCGCCGCCGCCCTCCTCTGGCATTGCCACCTGCAGCGCTGCCAGCTCTGGCGGGGGGCGGGGGGGGGGGATTCATTTCCTGCAGCTGCCTGTGCCTTGGTGTCCTCCAGGAAGGGGGCTGACGGCAGTCCAGGGTGCTCAGGATAGCAGGGACCTCCGCCACTGGCAGAGGAGGCCAGTTTCCTGCCGCCTGGGGAGCCGCTGAGGCCAGCATTGCCCCACGGGTTGTAAAGGTCGCGAAGGCATCTGCGGGCCGCTTTCCTCCTGGCGGGAATGTACGCCCCCCCCCCCCCCCCCGCCCCCGCAGCAGAAGGCTCCCGCTGGAGGGCTGGCCTCCGCCCGCAGGCGAAGAGAAGCTCTAGAACGCTTTCCAGAGCGTGCCTGTAGGGTGGGCCTGGGGGAGCGCCAACGCGGCACACGTACACCCCCAGTCAGGGGTCAGGCCCTGGCTCTCGAGGGGCCGGGGCCTGTGAGATGTTACCGCTCAGACCCTCCCGGAGCCTGGGGGATCTCACACGCAGACTTGAGTTGTCGGGCCGGCAGGTGGCAGAGTCCGTTCCCGCTCACACTCTGGCCCCGGCTTCCGACCACCCCTCCATTGCCGAGCCAGGTCACATCTGCCCTCAGGACCCCAGCTCCCCTTCCTGTCCCACGAAGGTCGGCAGCTGCTACGGACTCCGTGTCGGGAGAGGACGACCCTGCCGGCGCCCTTTGGAGCCTCTCCAGGAAGGAGGGCGGCCCCACTCCCGCAGGCCCGGACCGCCTCAGGCCGAGAAGCAGAGGCCTGGCCGCCTGGCCCCCGTCCAGCCCACCCTCTGTACCTGCCCTGAAACACTGCGTTGGGACCAGACCTCAGAAGGGCTGGAGCACCCCTCACACGCCAGCTGGCGGCCTGTCCAGTCTCGGGTCCCAAGCGTCTCCGAAGGGTTATTGTGCCACGAGACAGTCACGGCCCCTAGCACTGCCACCCCAAGTAACAGCTCTCAGGCTACCGGAGTGGGACCCGTCTCCTGGGCGTTTCCATAAGCTATACCCGTAGGGATACCTGTGCTGACCTAACACCTGTTCAGAGTGTTTATGGGCAGGGAAAGAGAATCTCAGTATAGCACAAAGCTAAAAAACCCCACAAAACCAGTGTGTGTGTGAAAAGTCTCCACGGCAACTTCTAGATGATGGGACTCTAGGTTGCTCTTTTCCTACTTTGACTTTTCGGTTCTGCTTTTGGTTTGTGGGCAGCTGGCAGACACGACTTGTTGAGTCCTGGCCCCCCGCATCCTCGGAGTAGCCCAGTCCACTCCCTGGCTCACCGGACACCTTTGCGAGGCTGGCCAGTCCCCGGTAGGCGTTGTTCACCAGTGGGATTCTGTCCTGGCAGAGCCGGATGCTTTGGAGGAACAGCGTCACCACATCTGCGAACTGGTGCTCCTTTACGCAGCCTGCGGAGGGCCTAGTCAGGCCTCCTCGCCTCACGGGTGGGGTCCGTGCCGCCCAGCCCAGGCCGCTCACCTAGCAAGGACAGCAGCCAGAAGACCGCGCAGCCGGCTTCAGCCATCTCTGCGTCCGTGGGGTGGGCGGCCAGCACCTCGGCGATGAGGACCGGGGCTTTCTCCAAGGGGGTCTTGTTCACGATGACGGCTGGGACCGGGACAGGATGAAGGAGGGGACACCTAGCCCTTGAGTGCCTGCAGGAGTGCCTGCTGTGTACGCGACCCCACGCCCCCTGCCTCCCACCAAGGACAACAGGGCCAAAGCTGCTGGGAGAGAGTTCAGGCGAGAGGGGAGTTTGGGGAGAGGAGGGACTGTCTGTCCCCAGGGGGTCTCGGGAATTTTGCACTTTGGGTGTGGACAGGCCTCTCTGGTTTCCCAGGGTCTCCGTGGCCCGGAGCCCTCTTTTCCTTAGAACTACTGCCCAGGTGCTGCAGGGTCCAGAGGGCGCCTGGAGGAGAGGGAGCAGCCCAGCCCCTTTTCTGAATCAGAGGCATCTGCCAAAGGCACCCTCAGAAACCAGGGACTGCCCAGGAAATCCCAGGGTGGGTGGCAGGTAGAGGGGCTCCCAGGGCAGGAGCCACCAGAGTCGGTGTGGGCGGGGGGGGGGGGCACCCCACCCGGATAGGAAGCCTGCCTCCCCTGGGTGGAGCCCCCCTCCCTTGTCCTCCTCCACTCCTTTCTCTTCCTCTGCTTCCAGGCTCTCAGAAGAGCCTCTCTGTGGGCTCTTGTCCTGAAGTGTTTAAGGGGCAGGACACAGAGGCCCTCGAAGGCTTGCAGAGGTGATCAGGGAGCAGCGAGGACACCAGCCCCCAGGCAGGAGAGCAGGAGGAGGGGACCCTCACCATCCACCATCAGGGCCCAGAGCAGGCTCAGGCCGTTGATGCAGATGTCCCTGTTTGTGGGGAAGGTACTCAGGCGCTCCAGGATATGCTCGAACAGCCCAGCCTCCTGGAGCTCCTCTGAGGCCGATTCTGCGGGCAAGACCCGGAGAACCCCGTCCGTCCGTGGTCCTTGCCCCCCGCATTCCTGGGCGCCTACTCTGTGCCAGTCATACCCAGTGCGGGGCCCAGAAACCGGAGGACGCGGTCCATCCCCTGGGCCGCCAGTCCCAGTATCGCCCATCCCAGTATTGGGCTGGGACCGGCCTCCCGGGACCACGCAGAGCCGGCCTGAGCCTCCTGAGATGACAGCGTGATTGTGTCCCGGCGGGTGAGCCGACACCCAGTTTGCCTGATGGCTCTGATGTATGCCTGTCGTCCTGACGTGCCTCCTCACGGCACCCTCGCCCACTCCCCAAAGGGGGATCCAGCCAGTGTGGTGAGGAGCAGTGCGGGGTCCCTGCCCTTGGCTGGCCACGGGGCTCTAGGTGAGTGTCCCGGGGCTCACGGGCCCAGCTTCCCGCTGGAGAGAGGGCTGCTGACCCGGGGAGGAAGGTGGGAACAGGTCAGGTGCCAACGCCCTCGTCGCGATCCTCCCCGTGGCATTCCCCATCTGGCCGCCTACGGCCTGCCTGCCTGGTGGCTCCAGGAGCCCAGGTGCTCTGGGGAGATGAACAAGGCAGAAGCCGCTGCCGTGAAGCCCATGGTGGCACCTGGCACCCGGTCGGTGTCGTGCACGTTTGTGGAGGGAACAAGTGACCGTCAAATGGAAGCTCCGCGTTGGGAGATAAAACAGGACGACTGCGTGGGCGACACCCGCCGAAGGCAGTGCAGGTCGGGCCGCATCCGGAGCGGGCACGCCCCCGTGCCCCGGCAGTGCCCCCGCCTCCGCCCGAGAGAGGGAGGGCCAGGCACACCCACCCTGGCTGGAGATGATGGTGAGCACGCTGTAGACCGTGGCCAGGAGCTGCTCTGACTCGGGATGAATCCGCAGGCAGCTCAGCAGGACGGAGACGACGGAGCTCTCACTCGGCACCTCGGCCGCGGGGTCCCGTGCCAGCGCTGCTTGGGCCGAGGGAAGACGCCCAGGGTTACCTCTCGAACCTGGGTTCACGGGGCAGGTGGCAGGCAGGTGTGCCCCCTCCCTGGCTGGGGTGGGGGTGGGGGGCAGTGCCCCCACTTCGCATGGAGAAAGCCTTGCCCGCCTGGCACGGAGCAGGTCCCCCCAAGTGCCCGCTGCAGGACAGTGAGTGGCGCTGTGCAGCCAGGGCTGGTTTCCAAGGCTCCGCTGGCTCTGGGACGGCGTGCCAGAGTCCACATCTGACACAGGCGTGGCCCGGAACCCACCTTGGCCCAGGGTGCGCAGCAGCAGGGAGCAGGCGTGCAGCTGTATGTCAAGGATCCTCTCGTGTTGCTTCATGATGGCGGTCAACAACTCCACCAGTTCTGTCGGCCACGGCAGACCTGGCAGGGCAGGGTGATGAGGTGAGCCTTGGCATAGGAGCAGGGGTGGGACGGGTGTACAGACCAGACCAGGGACCCCAACTCCGCTAGGAGTCCACAGGGCGTCGTGCACGCGGCCCCGGAGGGACGCGGAGGCGGGGAAAGAAAGTCCTTATTGGGCGCCTGCCGTGGGCATCTCGTTCCAGAAGCCCTTCTTGTCACTCTCGTCTTACAGATGAGGAAACCGGGCAGAGAGAGGACAGCTCTTGCCTCAACAGCCTGACTCTGGAGCCCGTGGCCATAACTACCCTGAGTGTGGGCATCCGTGGGTGTCGTTGACTCTCCTCAGTGCTGTGTGTGCTGGGTAGGAGTGAGAGGCGGGGGCGGGCAGCTGACGGTCCAGTGCCCGCTGTGCCCCTCCACTGCTGCTTTGTTGCCTCGTTCAGTGAGAACAACCAGAACGAGAGTGCTGGCGCCCAGGAGGCCGAGTACAGCTAGCCCGCCTCCGAATGAGGCTGGCTGGGGCAGGTGTGGCTCCGGGGAAGCCTCCCTCAGCTCCTCCGGGAAGATAAAATCTCCCTTCCTATGGACTCTACTCTGGCCACAGCCTAGCTCCAGAAGGAGTCAAGGGGAGGAATGAGGAAGAGGGAAAGGCAAGTGGCCAGTGTGAAGTCTCTGCTGCTGCCTTAGAGGGCTGGGACTGGGCCTCTGCAATCTCTGATGCCCCAGCCACCGAACGGACCTTTGTGCAAGGACGGATGGACAGATGGTTGATGGATGGGTAGATGGACAGATGGACGGATGGATGGATGGATAAACAGACGGTTGATGGATGGTTAGATAGATGGGGGGGTGGAGGGCTGATGCATGGGTGGATAGATGGGGGGTGGATGGATGGGTGTGTGAGTGAATGGTTGGATGGATGGATGGATGGACGGACAGATGGATGGATGGATGGTTAGATGGGGGGTGGATAGACGGATGGACGGACAGTTAAGATGGGGTGGTGGATGGAGGGCTGATGGATGGGTGGATGGATGGATGGATGGATGGACGGATGGACGGACAGTTAGATGGTGAGTGGATGGATGGGTGTGTGGGTGGGTCGGCAGATGGATGGATGGGTAGATGGACAGTTAGATGGGAGGGTGGATGGAGGGCTGATGGATAGGTGGACAGATGGATAGATAGACAGATGGGTGGATGGATGGATGGATGGATGCACGGAAGGATGGTTAGATGGGGGGTGGATGGATGGATGGACAGTTAGGTGGCGGTGATGGGTGGATGAAGGATGGGTGTGTGGGGAGGGTAGGTGGGTAGAAAAGTACTTAGGTGGGGGAGGTGGATAGGTAGACAGATGGATAAATAAATGAATAGATGGATGGGTGGATGGGTGGATGGATGGATGGGTAGATGGGTAGTTAGATGGGAGAATGGATGGAGGGCTGATGGGTGGCTGGACAGGTGAGCGAATATAATATTCACTCTCGTGAGACAAGTTGAATGGAGAGATTTTATGAAACCATGTTTTGACAAAACTTAAAGGATTACGAACACTTATTGATGGAGAGTGTTGGGAAGAAATGCTGTCCTTGATAGGTGGGTAAGTTGGGGTCTCTGTGGAGGGCAGTCTGCAGTATCTGTGAACCCTTCACACCCCAGACGTCTAGGAACTCATCTACAGAAACGCTCACACAGGTGCGCACAGGCGTGTGCTCCAGGGCGTCCACTGTGGGTTTGCTTATGATACTGGACAATTAGGAACAGGTCAGATGCCCGTCAGTAGCAGCGGTGGAAGAGATGGGATGTCACATTAAGAATCCACAAGGGGCGCCTGGGTGGCGCAGTCGGTTAAGCGTCCGACTTCAGCCAGGTCACGATCTCGCGGTCCGTGAGTTCGAGCCCCGCGTCAGGCTCTGGGCTGATGGCTCGGAGCCTGGAGCCTGTTTCCGATTCTGTGTCTCCCTCTCTCTCTGCCCCCCCCCCGTTCATGCTCTGTCTCCCTCTGTCCCAAAAATAAATAAAAAATGTTGAAAAAAAAAATTAAAAAAAAAAAGAATCCACGAAAAGTGTGTGACGGCAGGCTGCCACCAGCTGCACACCGAACCATCCCATTCCCGCTCTCTGCCGGGTAGAAGGCGCTCACCCGCCGAGAATTCCAGGCTGCCCGTTCCAAGGAGGTGGCAACATGAGCCTCAAAGGTGTAGGAGAGCCCCTCTGGGAGAGCCTCTGGGAGGGATCACCGCTCCCCCAAAGGCCTGTGCCACAGGGTGAGCCCCGGGGAAGCTGGGGAAGGGGGGCGGGGGCTCTACCTAGCTGCTCTTCGGGCATCGTCAGGAGCCTCTTCAGGGCTTTGAGCTGGACTTCGGGTCTGCTGGAGAAGTTCTGCATGACCTCTGCAGGAGACAGGACGGCATGGGGAGGAGCCCGGCTGGCTCGGGGACCCTTCCGAGGGCCCGGGGCACGAGGGGTCCATCTGTGGGCACCCCGCTGCTCACGGATACATATGATAGGGCATGAGGGGGCGCCCTCATCCCCACTTCTCAGGCCGAGCAGCCTGTCCAGAGGCAGACCCCAGCCTGTCTTAGAGTCTCACTCGAGGCTCAACATGGCCAGGGCTCTGCCCTGAGCCCAGGGCTCTTCCCACTCTGCCTCTGAGCCTCCCCGCAGGGGTCTTTGCCTTTGATTCATGACAAACGCCCCCAGCCCCCAAAAGGAACAGCAGTCTCCAGGTGTGCCCATTGTAGAGCCCTTCCCTATCCCCTGGCTGACTCAGAGCCCCTCCTGCACCCGTGTCTGGGCACAGGGCACCTCGTAGAGGCCGACAGATGGGCCCTGCAGCTCCCCTCGCTCTAGATGAGGGAACGGGCTCAGAGGGGGTGGCTCGCTCAAGGCCACGCAGCTTCAACCGGACCTAGGGACCTGCCTCCAAAGCCCAGGACCGTGAGACTCAGGGAAACAGAAGCTAGGGCCTCGTGAGCACCCCTTCCCCAGAAGTGAGGGCAGAAGCGGCAGATGGGGGAGGGGGTCCCTTGTCACAGCAGCCAGCGCAGGGAGCCACAGATGGGGAGGAGGGCTGGGAAAGTGGAGCTCGAGTGGAAACTGAGGGTGACCTGTAGACCTCATCGTTCACCCAAGACCTCAGGGGTACTGTGGGGAGCCGCGGGGCGCCCCCGGCCAGGGGCACTTGGTGGAGATACGGTGCTGTCTGTGCACGGGCACCAGGTGACTGGTGGCACCCCCGACGGAGGCCAGTGTGCGTCACACTGCACGGAGCCCCCACAGGGATGCGCCTGCCAGTCTGGCAGTGTCCGGCACCATGATGGGCATCGGGGCCACCGTGTGCCAGGGTGTGGAAGCAAAAAGCAGGCAGTTCTGGGGGCTGTGAGAATGAGGGCGCTGTTCGGCTATGTTGAGGACCGTGGAACGGGAAGGGAAGGGAAGCAGGTGGGGGCCAGGCACGAGGATGGACGCTTAGAGGTGGCGGGGGTGGGGGAGGGGACACGAGGGGCTGGATGGAGGGGAGCGCCCCGAAACCTTCCCAGCCACCGGCCGCATGTCGGGAGCAGACCAGGGGACTGGGCCTCAGGGGAGGTAAGAGAGCAGTGCCAGGGCCCTCCCCATCCGGTCCCCGCCATCACCTATGATGCTGGCCATGTTGCCTCCTAGCAGCAGGTCAGTGACAGAGTCAGGCATCAGCTGCCAGTGCGGTGACAGAGCGATGCTGGAGGACCTGAAGTTGCCGCCCACGAAGGTGATGTGTATCACTTCCCTGGAGAGGAGTGGAGGCAGCTGGCTGGGCTCACCTGGGGGCTCTCGGGGGGGCTCTGGGTGGCCGGCAGGCGGGCGCACAGACGCCGGAACCCCACCTTCCCGTTGGGGACCCCATTCGGCGGCACCTCTCCCGACGTTGCAAGCGTGCCCCGCTGGCGCCCCAGCCACTCCGCCTCCTGGAGGGGCCCCGGGCTTGCTCCCAGGGCGAGGGAGGACGGTGCTGGGCCCCGGCAACTTCACCCGCGGGGGCTCCTTCCTCCAGAAAACGTATTGAAAGATCAGATGTTACGATTGTGTCGGTATAATGGCGAGTAGGACCCAGGCTGGGCTCGTTGTTGTATATTCCTGTTTTCCTTCTTATTTGAATGTAAATTGCAACGAAGACCGGTCCTGGTCCTCAGGGCCTCGGCACCTGACAGAGGAGCCGGCTCTGTCGGCTGCGAGGTCACCGGTTACCGCGGTTTGGGACGGCCACACTGGGAAAGCCAGTGGTCCGCGGATGGGACGGCGTGTTTGCAGGCGTTAAAACGCCGTTGCGGGGAGAGACCGTGAGAGATCCACGGGAAGATTAAAACACGGCCCCAGCCCCCAGCTCACCTGATTGTTATTCGCTCCGAAGGGTTGATCTGCAGCATCAAAGGCAAAAGGGAACCGAAAGTTTCCGCGTTGGGGATCTTCTTCTCCTCCAGGGTCTCCAGGACGCCCCTGAGGCCATTCGGGAGGGTCCGGAGGGACTTTCTCAGAAGCATGGCTTCTGTTTTCTGAGGGGACACAGACAAACACCGCTGCTTCCCGCGCTGCCTCAACCGCGCCCCAGCTGGGCCCGGCCCCGGCAGAGGACTGGCTGGCCTGTCCCAGGGCCACCCTGAGGGGGCCAGAGGTGGGAAGGCTGGGGAAGTGAGCCTGCACGGCTACCTCGGGGCCCCGGGTGACAGGCAGCCCCTGTGTGTTCAGGCCAGCCTCGGTCACTTTCCTGTGGCACCTGCATTCCACCGCGGGCCGGCTAGCGCACCTGAACGGGGCCTTCTCATCCACAGGAGGCAGTGAGTACGCGGGGAGCCCGCTGTGAGGGTTAGCGTGGGGCGGTCTGCCTGTCATGGTCGTTGCCCTCCTCACCACGCCGAGGCCCCGCAGGCCCAATGTTGAGTGCGAGGGTCCCCCAGCAGCTGGGACGGGGGGTTCCTCACGGCCCCTTGGAGGCTCAGAGCAAGGCAGGAGGATGCAGGTGGGAAGAGTGAGCCCCTTTTGAGCAAGGTGGGCAGGGCCGGCCTTCTGGGGACGTGGGGTGTGGCAGGGAGAGGCAGGCAGAAGGCAGCTCACGTCTGTGAAGGAGCAGCTGGCCATGTCCAGGATGATGCAGCCCAGGGACCAGACGTCAGATCTCTGGCTGAAGGAGAAGCGGAGGGCCTCGGGCGCCATCCAGGACTTCTGACAAGGGTCTGTCGGCAGGAGAAGGTGTCAGATGTGGATGTCCTGTCTCCCTGGGAAAGTGAGGGGAGACTCACTTTCACCAAAGAGGTGCTCTCTTTGGAGGGAAAGGAAGAGGGCCCTGGTCAGCAACATCCCGGCCCTGGTCTCAGACGGCGAGGCAGGTGCCCAGCCAGGCTGGCCCGTGTGTGCACACACGCGCGTCTCTGCACCCAATATGGCTGCAGAGGTGGCCCGAGAGCCGTGAGCCAACAAGGCTCTCTGGCCATCTTGCCCCTCTAGAGGTCAGAACCCAGAGGCAACATGCCAGTTTCCCCGCCCTAGGTTCTAAAACCTGAACCCCAGACAAGCAGCCAAAAGAGCGGGGTCACCAGTCCGTTAGTCCCCGATAGACCTCAGGCAGCCCCTCCCTCTCCGGGCCTCCATTCCCCAATGGAACGGTAAAGGGGTGAACTCCAAGGCCCCTCCTACCTTTCCAGTAGACCCACCCACTCACCCATCCGCCCACAAGTCCATGCCTCCGCCCATCTATCCGCCTGTCCGTCCGTCCATTTGTCCTCTAGGCAACCAGGACTCTGAAATCCTCAACTACGGTTACTCTCTCCGTCCCTGACAGCTGGCATGGGCTTGAAGCCCAGGTGCCTTTGCCCCACTGTCCTTCCAAAGGAAGGAGAAGCCATCTCCCCTTACTCCCCATGTCTGCCGTCTCCTCGGCTAGTTTTAGGGCTCAGTAAAGTAACCCAGCCCTCACCGGTGCCTGGCACCCACCAGCCCTCCATCTCCTGAGGCCGTTCTTCTGCTTCCACGAAGGCTAACATTTCCTGGGTGTCTCTTGGACCCTGCGTGCGCCCCCTCCCCTGCCACGGTGGTATACCCCTGCTCAGTCACAACCCAGGCAAGGGGGTCTCTTTGGAGCCCACGAAAGCCCATGGGGGTCTGTGGGGACCTTCTGAACAAGGAGAGGTTTGACCCGTTCCGCCAGGGGCCCCGCCCTCTGGGCTCTGGGAACGACCCCACTGGCAGCGTGGCCCCTCCCCCAGCCTGGGACGCAGCCCGGGACGACCCCGGGCCACCTTCCTCCGCGCGGATGTTCCACTTGGCTCTGTCCGTCATCAGCGCGTTGGAGCTCAGGTCCTGTAATCTGCAGTGGTTGCTGCTGCTGAGGACTATGTTGGAGGGCTTGAGATTCCTGAAACGAAGAGGCAGGACTCTCCACCCACCCCCGCCACCGGCCGCCACGGGTGACCCTCCCGGGGCAGGGGCCGGCACCTTGAACCTCCCTCCCTGCTCCCTGCCCCACCCAGTCCCGCTCCACTCTCCAGAAATGCCCCCCTTGCAGCCTGCTTTTTAAATACTGCTTCCTACAGAAATAAAGTCTACTCCGTTCTTCTAAATGGGAAAACCACCAGCCAGCCACAAGGGGGAGAACACCTGACCGTCTGCCGTTTCTCCACGGACATCTTGCTCACCTCCGTCCAGACCCTCGCTATCTATGCATCCACTTGGGGATTTGGCTTTTGACCATTTGTTGAGGTCCAGTGACATCAACACTAAATCGTGAGCCTTCTCTTCGTCCACGTGGCCCACGCGTTTCTTCTCTCTTTCTTTAAACCCGACACTGATTCCGTCGGAAGCCATTCCCGGCCCCTTCGGACCATGGACGCCACAGGGTGAGCGAAGCCGTGCTGGTGGCGATCTCAAGCTCAGCCCCGGGGACGGCAGCAGCCCCGCCAGCCGGCCAGAGGCCACGGCGCGCAGCCTAATCTCTTTCCTCCGAATGCTGTTATCTGGCTGCTCTCCCTGCACTTTAGAACCAACCTGCCCCGGTCAGGTTACGCTTCATGAAGCTGGGTGAATCACTGCAGGTGACGTGGAGGGGGTGGCCTTCTCTTTACGCCTGGGAGCTGCTCTGGAAAGGTGCCCGCTCTTCTCCTGGCTGCGCTGACCCCGGCCACACCTCTCTGCCCTGCCCCTGCCCCTGGGTACTGACACCTAAGGGGACTCAGTGCCTTTGCTCCTGAAGCAGCCTGGCCGCCCCAGTCACCTGTGGATGATGTCTAAGTGGTGCAGGTATTCCAGAGCGTCCAACACCTGGCCCAGCACGTTCTGCATCCACTGGGGGGAAAATGAGAGACGCCAGGATTGGAGGGGTCTCCCGGCAGCCGGCTTAGGCAGGTCAGCGACCACGCAGAACAGCCGGTGGGATCATGGTGTATTCTCTCCTTTTTTTTTTTTTTTAATTTTTAAATGTTTTTTATTTATTTTTGAGAAAGGTGGGGGGGGGTGGAGAATGCGTGTGTGCTGGTGGGGGAGGGGCAGAGAGAGAGGGAGACACAGAATCCGAAGCAGGCTCCGGGCTCTGAGCTGTCCGCACAGAGCCCGACGCGGGGCTCGAACCCACGAACCGTGAGGTCATGACCTGAGCCGAAGTCGGACGCTCAACCGCCTGAGTCCCCCAGGCGCCCCTCTCCTTGCTTAAGACAGGCCCAAAGCCCCACAAAAGCTCAGAGCCGGCGCAAGAGGCTTCTGCTTCACGTGCCTTCGAGGCTGAAGTGTGTGCAGCCATCCACACAGTGACAGCACGTCAGCCAGGGCAACGCCCCAGTTTCCAGACCACCCGCCCCTGCCTCCATCTCAGAGTCCCCGGGTGCCCTGACCCCAGCCCTGTGCTCCACCCCTTGTGGCCCAGGGGCCTTGTGGGGATCAAAGATATTGAAATCTCTATTGCCTACTTGAGGTTTGCCTCTCCATGCCATTGGAATGAAAAGTGCTCTGACAAAGAACATTCTAGAAATACTTTATGTCAGAAACAAGATCCATCTAGTGTCCAGGGCAGTGATTTTCAAACCGTGTTCCTAGGAACCCCGGACTCTACCCAGGGGTGTCAGAGAGGAGCTGAGCGTACAAGACCCCGGGCTTCCACTCTACCCTCCACCAACCCTGCCATGCCCCCTGATTAGAATGGCTTTGCCTTCCTTGCTGCGTTTCTGAGAACATTTTGTGCTTGAAAGGGTTCCACCACTAACAGAAAGTTTGAAACCTACTCCAGAACCGACCCTGAGGCCCACGTTGGGAGAGGAGCTGCGTGCCCCTCAGAACCCCTCAGTGGTGACATGGTGCCCACAGGCCCCCTGAGCAGAGGGGCGCTCACAGCAAAAGCAGGCAGAATTCACTTGGGGTGCATCATCGGCAATGTGAAAGCAAAAATGACCTAAGCAAAAATGACCTCGCTTAAAAGGCAACAGGAAAATATCCTCATGACCTTGGGGCAGGACAGGCTCTCAGATAGGCTCAAAGGCGCTAACCATAAAAGAAGGACAGAGAACTTGACTTCATTACAATTAAGGAGTTCTGTTCATCAAAAGACAAGGTTAAGAAAGCAAATCAGGAAGCCACAATCTGGGAGAAGACTCTGGATGCCCGCATCCGTGATATGTAAAGAACACCTACACACCATCATGAAAAGACAAACAACCCCAACGTTTAAATGGACAAAAGACTCGAACAGGCACAACATCCAAACGGCTAAAAAGCACTTACCACGATTACTGAGCTTATCTCAAATTAAAATGTGATTTTTGATTAAAATGGCACAGAATGCCGTGTTGGCCAGGAAGCAGGAGCCGGAATGCTCACAGCTTGTGCTGGGAGTAACCCCGAGTCACCCAAACTGTGCTGGACACTGGAACATGTACGGAAGCTACTCACACACACACCCGCTCTGCGGTCCAACAGGGATTCCTCCAGGAAAGGTGAGCACTTAGGTTGACCAGAAGGCACATCCAGCATGGTTCATGGCAACCTGATTCATAATAGTCCGAAACTGGGAACAAGCCACGTGCTCACAGAGCGGGGCCGCGTGCAGACAGACGTGGCCCCACAATGGGGCGGCACCTAGCCACGACACGGACAATTTCATGATACGTTCGCATAAGAAACCAGACACAAACGGTGACACACTGTATGAACCCATTAATGTGAACCCCGGGGCAGGCAGAAGAATGTCTGGGCGGAGAATTCCAACCATGGGCATGGACAGGGACTTCTGGAGCTCCAGGAGTGTTCTGCATCTCCAAGTGGGGGAGGTTACGTGAGCGTATGCCTGGTACGGTGCACCAAGCTGTGCACTGAAGGCCTGTGCATGTCACAGCGTGAAAATTACCTCTAGGCATAGATGTGAGAAAAGATAAGGCACGTCCACCCTCCCTTCTGCCCCTGATTGAGGTCCAGGTGGCCCCCAGGCCTGGTGTTCTAGAGAGTCTGTCTCACCTCGGAGTCAATGATTGTCTTTGTCTCCCTCTTCTTCTCAATGACCTTCTGGAAGCTTCCATGGTTGTACTCCATCACCAGGCAGAGGAACAGAGAGGAGATCTGCTGGGGACATGAGGCCTCAGCCAGATGTCACAGTCCCAGCCCCCACAAGCCCAGGCCTGGGCGTCTCTGCGAGGTTACCTCTGTGAGGGCCTCCCTCCACAGGGCTATGGGAGCACTGCCTGCAGTGGGATATGAGCCCCCCGCAAACAGCCCCTGCTCACCCCTCTGGCCTCATCTATCCTCTCGTCCCCCTCTGTCCCTGCTCTATCTGTATGAACCCCTCAGACTTTTCTGAAAGTGGCCCAGGCCTTCTGGCCACTGTATACACAGACCCCCGCACCTGGGACCCCTTCTTCACAGGTAACCATTCAGTCTTTAGGGCTCAGCTTACGTCCGTTTCCTCTGTCAGGGGAGCCTGGCCCGGGTGGGACTCCAGCAGACCAGGTCAGGGGCCTCAACTCAGGGCTCTCAGAGGACCCCTGCTTTTCCTTCCACAGTGAAATGCCCTCTTGGCTTTTCTGTGTTTCCTTGAGAGCGTTACAGGGCGTTCCGAAAATATTCGGGGTGCACACAGTGATGGCCTCTCCCTAAGGCTTTCCTCAGGGCCCAGCTGAAGAGGGGGAATATGTATGAGGGGACCCTCCACTCCTGCTCAAGCCCTTGGTTGCCACCCGCCCCTCCCCCAGACAGGGACACTAAGGCAGAGGTCTGAGTCTGCCAGGAAGCCTTGTGGCCTCCCTTCACCTCCAGGGCCTCTGCCCCACCCAGCTCAACCCATCTGGGACGATTTGCAGGACTCTGGATCCCTGTAAAGACCAGAAGTCACATGGCCTATGGGGTGAAACACAGGGCTTGGGGACTTACAAGACCCTGATTTGAATCTTACTCAGCTGCTACTGGCTGTGTGGTCTCGGAGAGCTCCTTAACCTCTCTGAGCCCCGGGGAAATGAGGACACTACGTCCAACCTGCAGATCTCCCAGGCTGTAGGGACGGCCATTAGTAAACTTCAGGAGCCGCAAACGTCAAGGGTCCAGAGGCACAGGACAAACTGATGCCAAATAAGGGGGGAGAACAGGGACCAGCTTCCTAAAGCCTGCTCCTTCCGTGAAAGTCAAAAGTTCCCCCTTCAGAGGGCAGACTCACGGAGCCTTTGGCTGCAGGATGAGCTCAGCCGCTGAACACACAGGGCACTGGAGTCAAGCCTTCCAGGCCCGGCCTCCTGGCTCGGCCACGGACTAGGTAGGTAACCAGGAGGGACTGGTTTCTCTTAGCCTTTCTTTCTTCCCTAAAGTCGTATACCTACCCCTCCTCCACTGAGACTCCTGCGGGCTCATAGGAGATGATGCCCACAGAGTCCCCAACGGGGCCCCGGTAAGTGCTGAGTCAGGGGCCGCCGCATTTACAGTCCCTGCCATTACTGCTCAAGGGGTTAAATGGCATCGGGGTGCTCTGTGCTCAGCTGGCTTGTTCCTGGAGCCACCGGACGCCAGCTGAGCCCGAAGGTGTCGGCTCTGACCCACCTGACTGTTCCATATGATGAACAGCTCCTGGTATGTGGAGATGTGGGCGTGCCGGAGCTTCAACAGCGGCATCAGCTGCAGGGACGAGAGCAGAGGAAGTGGCCATGTGCGGGAAACACTGCTCCTCAGCTAGTGCTTCTGTGTCACGTTATCCCGACAAAAACGCAAGCTTCTGGCTCTGAACGGGGCTGGGGAGAGCGCACGAGGAGGGTATGCAGTCTCGTGCTTCAGAGTCAGACAGCCCAGTGTGGGTCCCGGCTCTCCAGCAGGTGCTGGCTGTGCTGTGTGGCCAAGGAGAGGCTCCTCAACCTTTCTGAGCTTCTAGCCTCATCTGAAAATGGCAGTAACAGTGGCACCTGCCTCACGGGGGTGTCGAGGGCCAAAGTGAGCTCATCCAGGGAAGTGCCTGATGTGGACGGCAAAAAGCACGGTCAGGGTCAGCTGGAGAAGGTGGTGCGGCCACAGGGAGGCGGGACACTGATGCACTTGCCCCCACCTTGCCTCCTGGGTGGCACGCACTTGGGGCTCCAATGGCCCACTCCCGGCTGACGGTGCTTGAAGAAGCCACGCGGCTGGGCCACAGCAATGGCGGCCGTAGCCACCAGGAGGCAGGCGGCCAGCTGCTGCTGGTGGAGGGCTGGCTGCCAGCGCAGGTGGCCCAGCGGAGTGGGGAAGGGGACGGGGTTGGGCACAGCTGTGGTGGCGTGGGGGCTGCGGGAGGTCTCCCACGGTCTCTATCTCACTTTGTCGGGATGTGGCCTGGGTCCTGCACTGTGCCTCCCTCACACTGTGGACTGGACAGCTGCGTGCTGGCAAAGCTCAGGAACCGGTGATTCCGGCAAGATGGCAAACGGGTGACCACCACACAGGAAGGGAGGCATTTGCTTCATGCAAGTTGAAGTTGAAGACAAGCAAAGGAAAACCGCTCGGAGCCTTTGGGCAATCCAAGCGCATGCGGCTGTTAGTGCGATTGTTATAAGTTAGGATGTTATTGTGGGTTTTGACTGGTAGATTGAAGGAATGTAAAAGAACGTACATTTGCTTTCTCAAGCAATTCCAAACTTCCCAAATCTTCCACTGTAACTGGTATTTTTATCATCGAAGGGACAATGTTTTAAAAGATGGTGATTGGTAGATTAGTCTTGGGACCTGGCCAACTTGTAAACTTTATCTTCTTGGGGCACCTGGGGGGGCTCAGTCGGTTAAGTGTCTGACTTTGGCTCAGGTCATGTTCTCACGGTGACTGAGTTCGAGCCCCACATTGGGTTGTCTGCTGTCAGCAGAGAGCCTGCTCTGGATCTTCTGTCTCCCTTTCTGCCTCTGCCCAGTTTGCTCTCACCCTCTCTCTCAAAAATAAATAAACATAAAAAAAAAAAACTTTATCTTCTCTGAGAACATATATTCTGGGTTGTCTGCACCAGGATTCAGAAACGAATGTTTGGGGCACAGACTCTCTTCATGACCTTGGGGCTTCTGGCTTTGCAGCACTGGGCAAGAACTGGTTCTGACCCTCCTTGCCTCCAATGAGGTACAGAACAGTCTTTGTGTGTTCTGCATCGGGTCCTCTAGGGAGGGAACCACCCAGAAAGTTACCTCCTCCAAGGCCTCGTTGGCCTGATGCTCATCAATACACTCCACCTGTAGGGGTACAAGAACACTAACTCAGTAAACATGTAGGAACCCGTCTCCACCACCACTCTCATCAAGATCACCATCTCCATGACTACCACCGCCACCACCATCACCATCATCATCATCACCGTCATCATCATCGCCATCATCACCGTGATATTATCACCATCACCATCGCCACCATCATCACCATCATAATCACCATCACTGT
>NC_064807.1:89729971-89813466 GCF_023721935.1 Panthera uncia
CATCATCACCATCATCATCATTGCCACACCACCATTACCATCACCATGACCATCATCACTGTCACCATCATCACCATCATCATCACCACTATTATTCACTGGGACGGGGGCCAGGCTTCTACCACTCGCGCCCCACCACATGGCACCAGATGAGGCCTGGAGTTGTTCCTAAGGCAGGGATATCCAAAAATGCTTTGAGCAATGAGAACATCTTTACTCCTGTCACAAGGATAAGCCTAGGATAGAATAATATAAACTCCAAACAACATTAGAGGATCCTCCGGTTGGCCAAGTATCAACCTCACCACTTCATTCCTTATCCAAACTGGGAAGATTGTCCCTGTCACTGAACATGGGGCAGTGGGGGAATGTGGGAGAAAAGGGGTGGTTGATGGGAGGAGCAGCACGAAACTTCAAGTCTACCACATACTTGGTGGCAAAGTACGCATGTATTTTGCAGGAGCATATCATCCCCGCCTCTAATACCCTATCCTCACCCAGAGCTTCTGCGCGTAAGACTTACAGATGACGCACTCTTAGGGGCGCCTGGGTGGCTCAGTCAGTTAAACATCTGACCTCGGCTCGGGTCATGATCTCATGGTTCGTGAGCTCAAGCCCCGCGTGAGGCTCCGACGGCTCGGAGTCTCGAGCCTGCTTCAGATTCTGTGTCCCACTCTCTCTTGGCCCCTCCCCCGCTCACACTCTGTCTCACTCTCTCTTTCTCAAATAAACATTAAAAAAATTTAAAAACAAATGATGAACTCTTCTAACTGGGGTGATCGTAGGTGAAAATGCAGAGGTGGTGGCTTACTCCCGGATCCCGTAAAGACCCCAGACGGAGCAGCACAGTGAGACCGCCTTCCCTTCCTCCTGTTCCAGGGGCTCATGCTTATCGGTAAATTTGGCCAACACACCCTGAAAGCCTTCCAAATGTCACCTCCTTTGCCCTAGATGCCCCACCCCTAGGAATTGATCCCCAAGGATATCATGGATCCTCAAAAAAGTTAACTAGAAGGTTGCTTATCAGCGTTGTTGACACAGAGCGAAAGACCGAGAACAGGCTAAGCGCTTATCATACACGAAGGGCTCAGGGATCGTTGGGGGCAGTTACAGTCCATCAAGCAGGTGGGGCCACGCCCCTTGATCCCCCAGAAGGCGATCGGCTGTCCTGCTCCAGTGGCCGGAGAGACAATGGGGGCGGCCCTCCGGCCAGCCTGCAGTGGAGCCAGAGGAAGGTAAGGACTCCAGGCCCAGCCTCCTCTGGTAGAGGCTGCTGAACGGCTCCACAGGCAGCCCGCCTGGTCAGCAGAAGTGGCCCCAGCAGCTGATGCCAGCGAGGCTCTCCCACGTGCACGGTCAACCCCAATTCCACGGTATCCCAGCCGTCACCATGCACCACGAGGGCGGGGCCGGAACTCTCAGCGCGGCCCTCTTCTCCTACACCTTCTGTGCAGACAGCTGAACCGCCCTGGCTCGGATGCACAAAGGGCTTTCCCCCTGCAGGTCCGTACCCACCCTCTGCCATGCCACCCCGGTGAGGAGGTGGCGGAAGGGCCCAGGGCCCAATGATGTCCTGTGTGACCTCGGGCGAGTCCCTGCCCACCCCTCCTCCACCCCAGGCCTGGCTCCCCTTTGGTAAAAAGATAGCCCTGCTGAGGTAGCCTGAATTCGCATCCTCTTGGGAGCTGATGCTGGCCAGCTGCAGCCTCCCCAAGCCTCCCCATCCTTGTAGACTGGGGCCATGGCTCCTGCTTGGGCAGGGCTGGGGGGAGACTGAATGCGACTGGCTGGAAGCACATGCTGAATGAGGGGCTGGTATGGTTGCAGTTGTTGAAGTTAAAATGAGCACTCCTACTCCACGCAGGTGAGAGGCAAGTGTGTCGGGAAGCCTGGGGAGCCTCGTGCCGCCCCCACTTTTACTCTCAACTGGATCTGCCTCCGTGACTGCCGGCAGAGAGGAAACAGCTCTCATCGGGAGGGAGCCCTTCTCTAACATGGAGGCGGTAAGTGTACGTTTGGGGACACCACTCGCGCTAGGATGCCACCGGAGTCACCTCGTACCTGCTTTATCACGTACTTTACTTTGTTTTCTGTTTTCTCCACCACCAGGTTCATCCCCAAGGCCCCAGGACTCAGCTGGTGCAAAATCTAGCAGGAAGAGAAAGAGAAGCTTTCAGCAAACGCACACGGATGGCTTTTCACTTTCCAAAGCGCGCTCAACTCCGACGCCTTTTCTGACCCCCAGTCCCCTCGCAGACTAGCAGAGCAAGCGTCTCCACCACATTTTGCAGAGAAGGAAATGCCCAGAAGGCTGAGGAGCCCTCAGAAGGCAGAACCTGAGCCCGTCTCTCCGTGGGCCAATTCTGGAGCTCTTTCCACCACCCTGTAACCCCTTCTCCACGCGGCAGCAGGGAGCACTGGGCATCCAAGAGCCAGTACCTCCCTGGGGCAGAGCTTTGTTCACTCTCTCTAGCCCCCCTATTATTCCAGCTTCCAGCACCCACCTCCGAACTGAACATCCAAACAAGAAAATAACTGGTCCATAATGGCTGTGCAGTTACGGCTACGTGTGGCTTGGCACTGTGCCAAGCACTTTACAGCCCCCTCCCCCTGGTGAGTGGCACTATTGTTACGTCCATGTCCATACCGGAGAAAACTGAGGCGTAGGGAGCGAGGTCCTTGCCTGAGGCTACAGTGTTAATAAGTTAGACGGCCTGGAGCGGACGGGAACTCTGGGGTCTGACTCCAGGGTCTGCGTTATGAAGCAAACCTGCAGAGATGGCCACCAAGTCAGAAATCTGTGCAGGGAGGCCAAGGACTATGGGGTAGGCCAGACGATGGAATTACACCTGCCAGGGGATAGAGGAAGCCTGGCAGGACGGAAAGGAGTGGATATAGGAGGTGGAACCCTGAGTTGAGGGTCTTGGATTCTGCAATCCAGCCCCTGTGTGGGTGGACTGAATTGTGCTTAGGGAATTTGGGGGACAATGTACTACCGAGTGGCTTAAGCCAGTCTAAGGACGCACAGCTTAGGCTCTCTTAAGTGGTGGGTTAAACAGTAAAACACTCGTAGCTCAGATGGGGTCTCTGGTTTTCTCCCCCAAAAAGTAACTTTGCCTTTAAAATTCTCTGCCCCCCAGAAACTCATCTCCTTTACAGGGCTGACTCCCCCGTAGCCCTCCCACACAAAGGAAGGGAGTTCTCCCAACGTGAGCAAAATCTTATCTACAAATTGTTTTCAAATTAATGAAATCTTTACAAAGACTGAATCTAACATTTGATAAAGTTGGCATATCATGTATCGAAGCAGTCAATTAAACAATTACACACTCATTCATTTTAATTTTGCATCTTTCCTTTTGTTTTGGGAATTTTTCAAGTCTTACACATGGTCACGGGCCCTGGAAATGGGCCAGGCCCTCCCACCCGGGACTACCGACGGCGTGTATTAGGAGTTTGGAGGCTCCTGATTGTGAACTCTGGACGTTTTAGGGTGTCCTGTGTCCACCGGCAAAACGGTGGGCTTCTCTCCCCTCAAGTATTCAGACGAACGGTGCTGGAGAGTCATTTCATCCATCATTTTAGAGAAGGGGAAACTGAGGCCCAGAGAGGCAAAGGGCACCCAGGGGGTCATTCCACGCGCTGGAGGCAGACCCTGGCGGGGGGTGGGGGGGGGGTGGGACTTGGCCACCAGCCCCCTCTCCAGCGGCTGTGACCGGTAAACCGGTAGGGGGCTGGGTGGGGGTTGCAGGAGGTCGTTGAGGTCCCTGGCTCGCCCCAAACCGGCGGGTTCTCGTCGCCCCGGCCTCCCCACCAGGGAACAACTTGGCACCTGGTACTTCTCCATAGTGTCCCCAGGGGAGACTCCCCGCGTCCTCTCCCTTGGCACCGCGCTGGGGGTGCGCCCCTAGCCGGCGCCCACGCGCGGACCCTCGACTGAGCATGCTCAGTAGAGAGCGCGCCCGGGAGAGCGCCCCTTCCCCCGCCCCGAGGGCGCCTCCTCAGCCCCAGGTGCGCCTGCCTGAACGGTGCACGCGCGGGCGGGGGCGGGGAGGGGGGAGCTCCGACACGCCCCTCCAGCGGGGTGGCCTGAGAGCGCTCGGCGGGCGGGGCCTGAGAACGTGGCGGGCGGGGCCTGAGAGCGCGGCGGGCGGGGCCGGGCGGGGCCGCCGGGGCCAGGACGCGGCGGGCGAGGCCCCAGCGCGGTGGGCGGGGCTGCCGGCGCCAGAACGCGGCGGGCGGAGCCTCGAGCGCGGCGGACGGGGCGGCGGCGGGCGGCGCGCGGCCCCTTTAAGGAGCGGCCGGGCGGGCCCGCCGGCGCGGCCCCTTTAAGGCTTGGCCTACGTGGCAGCCGCTGGAGCCGCGGACGAGGAGCGAGGCCGGCCGCCGGGCACTTCCTGTGGAGGCCGCAGCGGGCGCGGGCGCCGACGGGCCGAGCGCCGAGCGAGCGAGGGAGCGAGCGAGCCGAGCCTCCCGTCGCCGCCATGGGCCAGAACGACCTGATGGGCACGGCCGAGGACTTCGCCGACCAGGTGCGGCCTGCGGCCCGACCGGGCCTCCTGCCCCGGCCCCGAGGCCCCTCCCGCGCGTCCCCTCCGACTCCCCCTCCGGGCCTCGGCCCCGAGCCCTCTGCGCTCCCGGAGTCGGGCCCCCGACCCCCGAGGGCCGCCCCTGGGTCTGCGCCGCGTCCTCACCCCCCCCCCCCCCGAGCCCGCCGGAGAATCGCGCCCCCTCCCCCAACCGGGGCATTCCTCTCCGGGGCTCGTCGCCTTCCCGACCCGGGGCTCCCCGAAACCCGGCCTGCCCTTGTCGCCGCCTCCCCGCCAGGGCTCCGGGTGGGTTCTCGGGCCCGTGCTTCGGCACCCAGGTCGGTGAGCCGCCCCCCCCCCCCCCCCCCCCCCCCCCCCAGCCTGGCCGGCCCCAGGAGGTGAGGGATGTGAGGGGCTGCCTTGCCCGGTCCCGAGAAGGGAGCCCGAGGCCTGGGGGCTGGGGGGCGCTGCGGGTTTGGGCCGAGTCTGGCTACTGGGGAGCGTTCTCTCCGTCTCCAACTGTTGGGGTGGCCCCTGCACGCTTCTCCTTTCACTGGCACTCTTAGGGGGCGGGGTGGGGAGCTGTGATCCTGAACGGGGGGTCGGTCAGAAAGGAGGCCTGGGGGTCCTCCCAGAGGAAAGGGGGCGCCCTGGTATGTACCCCAACTACGGAAAGCAACCGCACTTTCTTCTGTTACTATTTCCCAGATGTGTTGGACTCATGGGGTCCCTTTGACCCTCCCAGCATTTTCCCTCCCTGTTTGGACTCTGCCCTGGGACTGAATTGAATGGGTATCTATCAGTACACAAACCTGGGAGGAGGGGAAGCCTATCTTCCTGGGTTTTTTTTTTTTTTTTTTCTTCCCCGAGTGTACAGGTGGCATTCTGAGCACCGGGGAAGCTCTTGAAACAGGCAGTTGACACAGACCAGATGGACAGAATCAGATCCTAGAAAGGGGAAAGGACGGAGCTTCCTGGCGATTTTCATCGAGCTTTGATTATTTAGTACCTTTTACCTGTGAAAGTGTCCCCTTAGGCTACAGATGAGCAGCCTTATCCCTGCAGGCAGAGCCATGTCTGGCCCACTGGCCATTTCTTTCCCTTGTGCACTTAACGGGTTTGTGGTTTTTGCCTGACTTAAAAGTAGTGAGGTTACATTTTTTACTTTTATGGGGGTGGTATTGAGTAACGAAACTCTGAAGTTTGGGTTTATTGGAAGGCTTGTACGCGTTTGTGTGAGTCAAAAACACAAATGCGTGTTTTCTGATCCGGCATGGGCGAGCTCGATCTTCCCTTGTTCCCCTTGAGGGGTGCCGTCTGTAGTGTGGTCTGGTAGCGGGGTTTCCATTGCACCACTCTCCTGTGAGCCGGTATTTGAGAACCAGCTTGGGGGGGGGGGGGGCGGTGAGGTGGGGAAAGCGTGTCCATTTGGAAAAAATAGTTTTTGCTAAGGTCATGATTTTGTGTTTAAAGACCTTTTAAAAATCGTATCCTTCATAAACACAATTCATATCAAAAGCTCTCAAGTACCACGTAGGCCTTCCCTGTCCATTTCTCAGTGGTTTTAGTGACCCGATTGCATTTCCCCAAGTAGCAACTCCCTGAGAAGATGGCTCCTTTGAGCTACGGGGACCGTGAGAGCTCTGCACACTCACTCTTCAGTCCGGAGAACCCTGATTTTGCAAGTGCATTTCATAACCAAATCTAGATAAAATGTCTCTAACCAAGCTGGTGCCAACTATCAAACGATCAACTTCCCTACAGAAAAAAAAAAAGCCCAAAATCTCTATATGTAATCTTTTCTTCTTTTTCTCCCTGCATTTTGTTTAAATCAAAGCAGCAGGATCTTGGAACCTGAAAGGCCCTTCGGGCAGACACACAGTCTGGCTGCACTTAAGTTACTGGTGGGAAAGATGGCCTGCTGGGGCTTCTGGACTGGCCTGGGGCACAGCCCCGGGGGGGACCCCAGACTCTGACCTCAAAGCTAGTGCCACATACTACGAGCTTCCGAGGCCTGGTGTTCTTCTGGCACGAATGGAGGGGAAAGGGCCTGCCTGCATCACAGTCGAACACCCAAAGTGGCCCAGGGCTGTGTCTTGTCAGGCAGCGTGGGCTCCTGCTGTCAGTTTATCAGGGCCAGGGCCCGCCTTGGTGGTGGCAGCGGATGTCAAAAGACCCCTCCACGCCCTTTTGTGGGTGACTCAGGAGGGCAGTGGCCCTCATGCTCTCCAAAACCAAAGTCAGGAGCGTCTTCTGCCCGGGCAGGCTTGGCGCGGGAGGACGTGGGCAGAGTAGAGGGTGCAGAGCCCAAGTGACGGCTTCCTGTGGATAGTAATCTGGCCAGGCCGGGGTGCCGCTTTAACATTCATCCACACGGTACTCAAACAAAGCTGCCAATAATAAGTGCTGGAGTCCAGGCTTTTAAAATGAAAATTATCTCATTTGAAGGGCATGGGCGATATTGTCAACGTCACCGATCAGTAACACGACAGACCCATTTTTTCCAACCCTGTCTCCAGAAAACGAAAGCAAAACTCAAGTGACAGGTGTTAACCAGAAAATCTAGGTCGCTGGAGTGGGACCTATAAAGCCTGCGTGTCCCCCAATAGTTATGATAAGAGACGCTAACTCTGGGCCAGGTCCTCCGCGCTTAGTACTGTGTTACCCTCTGGACCGCGTGAGGCTGGCCACAGGGCCTCTATCTTCAGGTGTGGAGAGGGCGGTCTCGCGTGGAGTGAGGCAGGCTGAGGTTCTGAGTCCACATCTTGGTACCAAAGGCTGGGCTCCTCGCCTCCTGGCTGTCCTGCAGCCTCCCCTGGAGGCCCGCAGAGGTGAGAGCACAGGGTCAGCTGTCCCGTTCGTTCTGACTGGCCGGCTCATCCAGAGCTACATCTCTGGCATCGGGCTCCTTGCCCCTGGCGGCCAGGCGGCCAGGCGCTAGAGAAAACGCTGAGCGTGCCCTCTGCAGGAGCTAGGCACTCGGAAGCCATCTGAGACCAGGTCAGGAGGGGCCAGACACTAACGAACTCAGCAATCCAAAATTACGTCTGGGTCCTGAAGCCGGTGCTCGCTGCCCTTCGGCAGAGCGTAATTGCAAGCACGTCTGTACCAGTAAATGGGAATATTAGCACCTACTGGGTTCGGCCTGACGGCTCTTCTGTCACCAGGGTGACAGATGAGCTGCACGGGGCCTTGCTGTCCCGTGTGGCCTTTGGGGTTTTTACCTGTCTTTTGGCATGATGGAGCCATCCTGGGAGCCTGTGCCCGCAGGAGCTCCCCTGGGCCGCTGGTCCAGCGTTGGGTAGCTCGGATGGCCCGACAGAACGTGAGTGGGCACACCTGCTGCCCGGGTGTTAGGGCTCTGGATTAACCGTGTGTGGACGGCCATCGGGTATGAGTGGGGCTCTCGTAACAGTGATGGGTTGTGAGCATCATTTTCCTGTTCCTCTGCTCTGTGTCCCCCTCCCTGCCGGGGCTTCCTGCCTTGCGCCATCAGGAGTGAGGAGGGAAGGCAAAGAGGACGCATTCTTTCCTGCTTGCCCTAAGAGGAGCCATCCCGCCTCTTCCGGGGAGAGGGGTGGAGACACGGGGGGCACTGGTCAGCAAGGCTTCTGGAAAGTGAGGCACAGCTGTGTTCTCCTCCGTGGGATTTGTTGCTACTCTCCTATGGTTAGGCTCTTAGTCACGTGGATTTCTGGTACGGGAGCCAGGCCATCTCCAGGACCAGTTGACGCTTGTTCCTGTACTTGGAGTTGCAGCGTGAACCCACACAGCAGCACCCGGGAGACCTGCCGGGGGAGTTCTGGGGTCATGGTGAATGCCCATGTGTGAGTCATTGAACTCTTGCTCTGGCCCTGACTCAGCCTGATGTGAGGGAGGCCGTCTGGCCACAAGTTCTAATCTTCTGGGATGTGGAGGCTTGAAGTGGCCCTTGAGAAGGGCAGCCCCAGTCCCTGCGACCAGATGGTCTCATGCCCTTTTTTGCTTCCTCAGAGTTCCCAACCAAGAACTGCAGACAGCTTTCAAGTCCCTTCTGTCCTCAGTACTCAGAGAAAGTAGCTTTTCTGTGTCATGTGAGAGCTGCAGGTGGCTGTGTGACATGATCACTGTATTCTCAGAGTTAGGTTTCTTTTTTTTTTTTTTTTTTTTTTTTTTTTTAATTTTTTTTTTCAACGTTTATTTATTTTTGGGACAGAGAGAGACAGAGCATGAACGGGGGAGGGTCAGAGAGAGAGGGAGACACAGAATCGGAAACAGGCTCCAGGCTCCGAGCCATCAGCCCAGAGCGTGACGCGGGGCTCGAACTCACGGACCGCGAGATCGTGACCTGGCTGAAGTCGGACGCTTAACCGACTGCGCCACCCAGGCGCCCCTCAGAGTTAGGTTTCTTAAACCCCCTCTAAAATCAAAATCATAGCCCTTCGTAAATATTCCCAACTTTCCGTATTTCATAAGTCACCCAGGTCCTGTCATCGCTTGTGAACCGCACCCTGCTTGATGGTGAGCTTCTTGGAGGTTCCAGTGAAAAGCCTGCCCCACGCAGGCTAACCGTCCTCTCCTGTGGCCTGGCCCGCCCCTGCTTGCTGCCCGCTTCCGGCTTTCCCTCCACGATTCTGTCCCAGGCGTGGCCGTCGTGGGTCTCCGTGTCCCCAGCGGGCAGCACCCAGCCCCCGGCCCGCAGGACCCGTTGCACAAGCACGGGACGGGGGACTGCTTCCAGGCTCCCGCGTGCTGCCTGGATGCCTGCTTCGGGGGCTCTTCTCTGCTGTGCCAGGAGGATGCGGTCCCCAGACGCCTGACGTGGATTCAGTGGCCGAGTCTGAACCGCCGTAACCAGCACGCATTCGGAGAATCCGAGTAAAATTGGGTCTGGCCTCGTGTTGAAACAGTTCTTTTTCTTTCCTGTTGAGTCCAAACAGGTGCTTATTAGAGGCTGGCTGGTTCAGAGAGGTTCTGGAGCAGCCTGGCTTGCAAAACACAGTCGACCCGTAGCCTGAACCACATCCAACTTGGAAATAACCTGAATTTGGGCTCCCCCCCCCCCGCCCCCCCAAAGCACAGAGCTGTCTGTCTCCTCAGCTTGTCTCACGGGGAAGGGAGGAGTCTCCCTGTTGCTCTTTAATCCTCTTGACCCAGACACTCAAATTAGGCGTACAGACTCGTCACGGAAGCTCTTAAACACTGCCTGTGTCTCTTGGGCCGGGCTGTGGAGCAGAGCGCGTGTTAAGCGGGGTGCTTCATGGTGAGGAGGCTTAGAGTGAAGGCCAAGGGCCCGGGCTTGTTTGCTCCTCACTGGTGAGCACAGCAGGCAGCTTTCAGCTCCAGTTTGGAGGCGGGTCAGGACGTGTCCCATGTCTGTCTGCCCCTGCCTTTTGGGGTCAGCCTCCCCCAGAATTGCGCCGCGGCCCCAGTCGTGTCCCTGTGGATTAGACTGGGAACGACTCTACCGCTGACCCTGCTGGGGCTCACGACAGCATTTGGGCCCATGAGGCAGAAGCAGCAGGGCCAGTGGTCAGCTGTCCCTCTACCTCCCGGTCTGACGCGGGGGGGGGGTGTACCCCGAGTGGACAGACATCCTGTGTGTGCTTTACAGAGACTCCATAATTTGTAGGGGCGTTAAGGTTCTTTCTCCTTCCCTCTTCTCCTCCGCTTATTCAAGTTGGAAAGAACCTTAGACCCACCTGGTTCATTGTCCAGGCGTCGGTCTCTCCCTGTGACCTCTGCCCCCGCTTCGGTGAGGGTCAAGGGCTGAGCAGGCGTGTGCAGAATCGCCACCTTGGGGCTCAGTCGAGCTCGGGAGATTTGGAGAGAAAGGACACCTGGCTTGTAAGGGCTTTCTCCCCGCTCTCCCTCTCTCCCACGAGTGCCCGGCTGCCATGGCCCAGCGGAGGGGAGGGGAGGCGAGGCTTCTCTGCTGACTGAGCCCAAGTCGACAAACTGGAGGTTGATCTCAACAGCCAGAGGCTCGTTACTCGCGGCCGAGAGCATCAGCTGTTTCTAGGACTTGAAAGCGACTTTTCAAAAACGCCAATAATTAACAGACTCTTCAGACACACCTTAGCTGGTCCCAGTAAGGTTTCGCCAGCCCTGAGAGGGGCAGTGATGTTCATTTGACTGTCCCTTTGCGGGGGCCAGGCCCACAGGTGCCCTTTAGACTCGGCTGCCTGACTCGTCACTCCTGTGGGCGGACTTCTCGGAGAGCCTGCCCTTACCGTATCCTGTAGGGTTTCCTTCCCTTTGCATTTAGCTTGGATGGTGGGAAAGAGAAAGTGGCTGCAGGGCACCCGAGTGACATTTGTGTCTCCACCCGATATATGTTTCATAAGCACGCCGTCGTTAACGGCACACTTCGCACGGAGCGGGAGGAAGTTCTAAATGTGCTTTCTCTCCCTTTGGTGTTCACCAGTGATTTTCCGAACTGGACTCTTCACTGCTGTTGAGACAGTCGTGCGTCCATTTGTTAGCATGTCTTTGTAAAAGACTCCAGAGCCTTCTAGCCATTGGCCACACCAGTTCCGTGTGTGTGCTCACCGCTGCCCACCCCACCCTCTCCAGTCCAGGGCTCTGGGGGGGACTGGGGGTGCGCGCACGGCTGCCAGAGCCCGGCCTCTTCTCTCGCTGCTCGGAGGTTTGGGGTAAGCGTAGACACATGAACTTACCGTTGGTCTACCGTGAGGCCCTCCGGGCCTGGGACCCTGGCTGTCCCCTAAGTGGACTGTCCTCTGCAGAGCGTGCTCAGCCCTCTTCCATCTAGAGTGGGTCTGAGCACCACTGGGGGTGTCGGGAGGCCAAGGCTTAGCCGTGTGGGACCGTGTGGGACTGGCAGGCCAAGCCTCAGCGGGCTGTCTCGGGCCCGTGCAGCTCTCAGGGAGCCCCTTTCCCCTGTGGGGTGCAGTCTGCCCACTTGTGAAACGAGAGGGTCTCGAGGGAGTGGGCGCGGTTCTGTGGCAGTGTCTGGAGGCGTTTTTGACCGTCACGGCTGGAGGGGGGCTGCCGATGACGTCTGGTGGGTAGAGGCCAGGGGTGCCGCGCGCCCCCCTTTGGTGCCGGTCGGCCTAGGATAAAGACGACTCGGTGCAGATGCCGGGGCGCACGGGAGGGGAGACCGCGGGTGAGCCGGCAGGGCCTCATCGGGGTGATCCTGATCCGCCAGGGCCCTCGCCCGAGCGTCCGCGCGGTGTGCCTTGCGTGGGCCCCTCGTTGGGTGACCGTAGTTGGCGCCTACAAGCCCGTGCTGACAGGGCGGAGGCTGTCGCCCTGAGGGTCCCAGCCTGACGGGACGGGCGGGCGCAGAGACACACAGGGCAGCGCGGGGAGCGGCCCCGAGGGTCCCGCAGCCCTCAGCCGGGTTTCTGTGGCCCGCAGTTCCTCCGGGTCACGAAGCAGTACCTGCCCCACGTGGCGCGCCTCTGCCTGATCAGCACGTTCCTGGAGGACGGCGTCCGCATGTGGTTCCAGTGGGGCGAGCAGCGTGACTACATCGACACGACGTGGGGCTGCGGCTACGCGCTGGCCTCCGCCTTTGTGCTCCTCAACCTGCTGGGACAGCTGAGTGAGTTGGCTTACCTTGTGGGCGGGGACGGCAGGTCACTCGAGGGGCTCCCGGGCCGGCCGTCGCCGGCCCTTTCCCCCTCCCTGGCGGGTGGGCCGGGCCTGGGCGTTGGTTCTGTGGGCCTTCGGGTGGGTGCTGTGCTCACTGAAGACCGGTGACCCGGGCCCCGCTCTAAGCGCCTGGACCGGGACGCGGGGGAGACTGGGTGACCTGGGCGGGCCGGAGGGGAGCCAGAGCAGGGCAAACGCAGGGTGTCGGAAAGGATGAATCGGAGGCCGGATTCACGTGGGCCGCAGATCTTCTGCTCCCCGGCCGCTGTCTGCTGGCGGCAGCCCCCCTCCCTGTACATTTTGGGGCCGGAAAGGGGCCTGCGCTTCTCAGTCGGTCCTGTAGCTCCCACGGCAGTTTCCACTGCACCGCCTGCTCCGGAAAACGGCCCATTCTCTGGAGCAAGGGATCTGTTTTCTAGAACGGTATCTTCGATAAGTAAGGCCCCGTTGACTCGTGTGTGGTCCGGGTCTACGATGAATTCTCCCAGGAGTTGCTCTTTTCTCGGGGCGCGTGGCTGGGCCAGCAACCGCGCAGGGCTCAGGTGAGGGCGCCAGGTGCCATGGCGACGGCCCTCGCCCGGAACTCGCCCACGGCCCCCTGAGCCTGGCCCTTCTCCTTTCCAGCCGGCTGCATCCTGGTGTTGAGCAGGAACTTCGTGCAGTACGCCTGCTTTGGGCTCTTTGGAATCATAGCGCTGCAGGTACGCGGGGCTGGGTCTCTTCTCTTCCTTGCCGTGCTTGGGGCATAGCTTCCGCAAAGGCGTCTCTGAGGATGCGGCTTCACCCCCTTGTGTCTCTGCCTGGGTCTCCTTTTCTTTCCTGAGAAAACACTGGATTTTCCCGAGTGCAGGCTCAGGAGAGCTGGAGAGGATGGGGCCCCTGAAAAGGTGCCAAGCTCCGGGCGCCCACCTCTTTGCCACCTTCCCGAGTTTCCTCTGATGGGGACAAATGACAGGGTTGGCTGCAGCCAGGACACTGTCTGATCGTTTCACCTCGTGAACACCCAGCTGGCCACGTGAGCTGTCTGCACCTGGACCGGAGCTCCCGGGCGCCGTGCCGGCACCTTGCGGGCTGCGTGCTCCCAGGGAACGGTGCTCGGTAACGCGGGCCCGGGGTGGTCAGCACAGCTCGAGAAATGCTGAGCCTGTGGTTGAACTTGGAGCTGTCCTGGGCTCCTAAACTGTCCCGTGCACCTTACGTTTACGCTTCTGTGGGAGAGATTGCCTACTGCTGTCCTCAAGAAGTCCCAGTGCGTTTGGAAACGTGAGACTCAAGTTTCTGTCTCTCCTCTGTTCCCTTCAGACGATCGCCTACAGCATCCTGTGGGACTTGAAGTTTTTGATGAGGTATGTGCGCTCCACATGCTGAGCTTGCTTTTCATGTCTGTCGACTCAGTAACTAGCGGTCGGGAGTGAACTTCTTGGGGTCCAAGCACTTGGAGTCTGTAGGAGGTGTTGGCAGAGGCTCCCTCCCCCAACAACCCCCCACCCGCACCCCGGGACACAGGTGAGAATGAAGCTGTCCCTCCCAACCCCCCGTTCGTGAGGGAGGGAAGGAGGGCCGGAATGGCGGCACTTGCTCGCAGGGACCCAGCTGGTCAACAGCAGCGCCAAGGCCGGGCCGGGTTCCGAGTGTGTTCAGGGTAATGTCACTGTTGGGTGGAACAGAGCCGTCTGTCTTCAGCTGTGGAGCGGCTGGGAGTCCTGTGGACTCACACCCAGCCGGTCCGGCACGGTTTCGAGAGAGGGACCTAAGGGCCCTCCCTTCCTGTGCTCCCGCCGAGGTCTCCCGACCTGGTCTGACGGGCGTGCGTAGTGCCTGCCGAGCCCCGGCAACTCAGCTGGCGTTTCTGTCCTCAGGAATCTGGCCCTGGGAGGAGGCCTGTTGCTGCTCCTGGCGGAATCCCGTTCCGAAGGGAAGAGCATGTTCGCGGGCGTCCCCACCATGCGCGAGAGCTCTCCCAAACAGTACATGCAGCTCGGAGGCAGGGTTCTGCTGGTCTTGATGTTCATGACCCTCCTTCACTTTGACGCCAGCTTCTTCTCGGTGAGCGCTCCTGCCTGCGTACGTGGACCTGGGCTCCTGTCCCTCAGAAAGGGCCCCGACCTCTCTTCCCCGCCTGCGCATGGAGCCTAGTCCAGGGGCTGTTGGAAGGGGTCGGCTTAAAGGAGGCAAACGTCGGATCCTACTAAAAGGAGTAAACACCCAGCAAGCTCTTAGGGGCCCAGAGCTGACAAAGGAAGTCCAGATTCTCCCTGACCTCCCTGGAGGTCCTGGTGTCCTGTGTGCCGGCCTCCAGGCGGTCCACCCAGGCTCTTCGCGGGCCCTTGGTTCTTTAGCTGCCCGCTGCTCGTACCTTTATCGCGTGCTGTGTGCACGCCGGGTGTCTCGTCCCCGGGAGCTTTACGATGCCCGTCTTCAGAGCGGGCTGGGCGCCCTGGCCGGGAAAAGCTCCCAGGAGGGGCACCTGGCGCCACGGGAGGGGGGAGCCCGCTCCTAAGAAGTACTGGGGACTCCCTGGATGGCTTGGGGGCCCGCAGGCCCCCGAGTGTGTCCTGGTAAATTGCAGCCTGTTCACTGAAGCCCCTGGCGCCTCCCTCTTTATTCCTCACTTGAATGCACACCCCTCTGTGACATCACCTGGACACATACCGCAGTGACAAGGGCAGTGGGAATATCTCTTCTTCCTCACCTTTTTTTTTTTTTTTTTTCTTACCTTCTAACCTATGCAGATTCTCCAGAACATCGTGGGCACAGCTCTGATGATTTTAGTGGCCATTGGTTTTAAAACCAAGCTGGCTGCTTTGACTCTTGTCGTCTGGCTGTTTGCCATCAACGTGTATTTCAACGCCTTCTGGACCATTCCTGTCTATAAGCCCATGCATGACTTCCTGAAGTACGATTTCTTCCAGACCATGTCGGTGATCGGAGGCCTGCTCCTTGTGGTGGCCCTGGGCCCCGGGGGTGTCTCCATGGACGAGAAGAAGAAAGAGTGGTAACAGACCCCTTCCCTGCCTGGCTAGGACCCGCGGCCATCGAGGACTGGTTCGGGGTGGATTCGACAAAAATGCCAGCATTGATGTGTCCTCTTTCCTTCTCTCCCTTGGTAAAGGCACAGATGTTTTGAGAATTTATTTGCAGACACCTGAAATTTGGCGGCTAAATCTGCTCTGGACCCACAGCCTAGTACCTGACCACGGGGGCGGGCTGGCTGGGCACAGCGCCTCCCTCCCCCAGGCACGGCCTCGGCTTCCCACGAGCAGCTTGCTGGGCTGTGGCCTCAGTTCCCGTTTTTGTTTCTGTTTTGTGGGTGGGGGGCCTTCAAGCTGTACTGTGAGCAGATACATTTGTGTATCCTTCAAAGCGGTCTCCCTCTTACTGTTTTTTAAGTTTACGTTTTTAGCTAAAACTAAACGACTTGGGATGGCCCAGCCCAACATCACACAGTCAACGTCCTGGGCGGAAGCCTCGCCCACGGCTCCGAGTTGTCCCCGTGCCGCATCGTAACGCTCGCAGGGACAACAACGGCATTTGGACCCAAACCCAAAGAACGAAGTGGTGCCAGAGGGGCCACCGAGGCTGCCGTTCACTCGGCACAAAACCGGCTCCGATTGGTGCAGCTCGTTGGGTAGGGTAACCCCCCGGGAGCCTCAGTGGCTCAGGGCGGGAACGGCGGGGCTAGAAGTCCCCAGGTGCACCTGGAGCCTATGGGGACCCTCGCCCCGACCCTGGCCTGGCCACATGCCTGCGCGCTGACTCCCGTGAGGGGCGTGGGAGGAGCAGCAGCCTCGTGGGGCAGGGCAGCGACGAAGCGGGCTCTCAGACCAGTTACCTCACCCCCGGTCTTCACGCCGAGCCCGGGCTGCCGCTGTGGGCTCCTGTGGGCTCGTGTGGGCCCCCGTGGGCTCCGACCTGGCCAAGCGCCCCGCCCGCCTCTCCTTCGGCTGGAGGGACTT
The DNA here is from genome assembly GCF_023721935.1 of Panthera uncia. NCBI lineage: Eukaryota > Metazoa > Chordata > Mammalia > Carnivora > Felidae > Panthera > Panthera uncia. The sequence continues at coordinate 89,746,059 of NC_064807.1, forward strand.
TTCCCAAGCTGCGCAGCCGTGACTTACCACTTTCTCAAGGCTGTTGCTTGCTCAGATTTGTCTTTGCTACGCTGAATGCAGCCCAAATTACTTTTTACGATTTGTGATGCCTTACCGATTGGATCTTAATCCTGTATTTAAAGTTTTCTAACATTGCCTTACACTGCGTTTCTCTTCTTGGGGGTGCACGCGCCTGTTGGCTCTTCTCCACTCGTCCACGCTGTAGCGATTGCCACGAGGGGAGAGTTGGACTCGTCTGTGCCTCCCCCAGTCCCCCCCCAGACCCTCGGGGGGGGGGGGGGGAGGGTGGCAGGCTGACCAAGCTAGAACGAGGACTGCCTGAAGCTGGTCTCTTTTTTCCTGGTTCGTGGCTAGATGTGCAAGCCTGAGGGCATCCCTAGGGATGCCGGGGCCAGTCCCGAGCCAGGATCCACATTTACCAGCCAGACCAGAGCCAGCGTGGGGCGGGGAAGCTGCCCCGCTTTTGCCTCCCAGTGCTCCTAGAGCCTTACTTGGCTCTGCGGCTTGGACCCGCCAGACCTGACAGGAGCGATGGCACCCCTCTCAACACCCCACCTCGTGCCCACGCCTCAGCCCCAGATGTTCCCAACCCCTGCCCATTTGCAAACGCCTCCGGCCTTGGAAAAGCAACAGATGGAGAGGGCTTTTCTACTTGGCCACCCGGATGCTCGCTGCACGGGGTGGCTTCTGACTCCGTGCGTCCGCCTCGGGGCCACCTCTCGGTCCACCCTCTTTCCCGTCAGCACAGCACCGCCGTCCCATCAGACGACACTCAGCCACGTCCGTCCCTCCGGGACACCTCTGACAGTTCCAACACCTCTGTTGGTTTGCAGGAACGGTCTGACCCCAGGAGGCCAAGGGGTGCGGTCAGAGGGCACCCTCAATGCTGGAGGAGGTTGCTCGGGCCTCCCCTGGCCCTCGGTGGGCTCGTGCCTGGGACGGGGGTAGATGCCTTTGCAGGAAGGAGAGAAAAATACCATCTACCAGTTGGCTTCGGCAAAACCATTTCTGAGAATTTTTTGGCTTTATGTGGGAAATAGGTATAAATCTCATTTTATGCTGTATTTTATATCTTAGTTGTGTTTGGAAACGTTTTGATTTTTGGAAACATCAAAATAAATAACGGCATTTGTTGTATGCGGCGTGATCCTCTGGTGTTGTCCGGCTGGGGTGGGGCCTGACCAGGCCTCTCCTCGGATGCCCAGCGAGCCAGCCGAACCCTCTAGGCTTCGCCGAGGCCCACTGAGAAGCCACGTCCAGAGAGAATGCTTCCCTCGGGGTCCCTGGGGGGCTGCTTCCTGGGGATGGGTAAGGTGGCCCTGATGCCAGTGGCACAGACTCCCAGCCCCAGCCCCGGGGGCAGCAAATGTGAGTGGATGGAGGGGACCCTGAGACACCCACCCCGTCGGCTGAGAGGGCGCACAGCAGGTGGCTTGAAGAGGACCCGGGCTCGAGGACCTGAAGGATTTCGGAAAAGCTTTCCACGTGTGCTTTTCTCCGGCAGCCGTTTATTAACCTGACTGTTTAAAAGAGCTGAAGCTCTTGGGTTTACGGTGGTGACGTCTGAACTTCTTCGCTGAGCCCAACTGCCTCTGGAACACGAACACGGAGCTCCGGTTAGTGAGCCATCCCCGTCCTCTCGGAGGGGCGCCCCCGAGTCAGGCCAGCTGTCCACCCGTGGCTTCCCTGAAATGCCACCCCCCCGCCCCCAGCCTCCAGCGAGCTCTGGATCTCCTGCAGACCTGAGGGCGAAGGAACCTTGGCCATGGCCTAACAAGGCCCTCCCGCGGGTCCCCTGCGGCGTGCGTCCCGGAGTCCCCTCGGACGGGCTGCAGAGCCCAGCGTCCGTGCGGCAGCCCCTGGCCCCGTCAGGCCAAAGCAGCCTCGGCTTCTAGTTTACTTCCGAAACGTTAGCTTGGCATTTTATCTGCCACAGAAAGGTTCTTTACACAGGTTTTGTAAGGAAACGGAGAACCGTCGGCAGGGGAAGCTGCAACTCACCTTCCGGCGCTTGAGGACCGGCTCTTGGTCCCCTCGCGTCTCTTCTCCGCCCCCAGGGCCCGTCTCCGTCAGGCCCCTTGGCCTCTCGTCCTCCTCCTCGGTCAGAAAGTCCTCAGTGCCGTCCCCGTGTTCAGTCCCTCCCGGGTCCTTTCTGGTGAACACCTCGGCTGAGAGGGACAGAGGGATGGGCAGTTTTAGGTCCGGGTCACCGTCTGCGCGGGGCTGAGGGGGCGCAGCCGGGGCCGAGGGGGCCGGTCCCACTCACGCGGGTACAGGTCTGTCATGCTGTCATCACTGTCACTCGCAGCTGCGCCGTCCTCACCGGACGAAGGTTCCCAGAAGGCTTCTCCCCGGCGAGGCGGCCCGGCGCCGTCCACCTGGTCCTCCCTCCTCCTCCTCCTGTGCAGGAGGCAGGCGGCCACGTACTCCGCGCCCTGCTTCTGACACCTTTCATCTGGGAGACGGGCCGGCACGCCGTGTCTGCCCCCCTGTCCTCCGGAGCAGAGACCGGCTCCACCGGGCCCCCAACCCCCCCCCCCCCCCCCCCCCCGTCTGCTGGGTAAAATGTGGTGGCGGGAGGTGCCCTGGCTCAGCTCCTACCGGGAAAGGAGAGGAGGGAGGCCGGTGGGGGCGCGGGCGAGGCGTGAGCAGACGCAGAGCTGTGCCAGGCCCCAGCCTGGGTGAGGGTGAGAGCGGGAGCTTGGCCGCTGCTGACCCTGCCCGGAGCAGGGGGGGCCGCGACGAGGCCTCCACACCGTCTCGTGTACAGAGGCCTTGGGGAGGCCGGACGCCCGGCATGGCGGACACAGACCAAGCCCCGATGAGGAGCGGGGTGGCACCAAGGAGCCTGGCTGTTGAAGGTGGCCCTCTGTGGGCGGCGCTCTCCGGTCTCAGGGAGGAGGGGGAGGGGACCGGGCCCCGGCCTCTGATGTCCCCCACCGCCAGGCTCTTCTCTCCTGCCTCATCTCTGCCACTCGCTCTGTGGCCCCACACGGCCTCGGGGCCGGTGGACCCCGCACCTGGAGTCCCCTCTCAGAACCCCCGGCCAGGTTCCCCGGCTGCCGGGCTTTGGCTCCTCTCGGCCGCCGGTCCCGTGAGCCACACGCTCCAGCATCAGGATGACTCTCTTACTGGGGAAAACCCAGTCCCTCCCTTCCCACCCACACCCAGCAGCCCCCAGGCTCTGTGCCAACGTGGGACCCTTCAGGGGTCCTTCACTTTTGCCCGTGGGCGAAGACTGGGCCTCATTTCCTCTTGGGGAAACACAGCCTTCAGAGTTCTCTCCCTCTCCTTGCCTCTCTCTCCATACCCGGGTCCACTGGCTCTGCGCCACCTGGCCCTCGCTTCCCCGTGGGGCTCCCGCCGGCTCCGTCCCCACCTTCCCGTCAGGAGCATTTGAGAAGCGTCGACCATTTCCTCCTCGACACCTCCGTCCCGACACCACCCCGCCTGCTTCTCCCCCTCCTGGGGCTCTTCCCTGCTCAGGCCTGGCCCCGCGTCCCCTCTTCTGTGGCTCTGTGGACGCAAACGCCACTTAGTGTCAGTGGTGTGCGTCATCTGAGCACTGGCCCACGTCTTCAACAGCCACCTTCCCTGACACACGTTGAAGAGAATGCTTCATTTCCCCACAAAGCCCGTGACTCAGATGCCACTCTCGTAAGCACCCCAGTTCTCGAGCCAGGAATCCGGGAGTCACAGCCGACTTCTTCCTCTCCCTCACCTACTGATTCTACCCACAGAACAGCTGCAATCCGTCCACATCTTCCCTGCCGGCACCTGTAGCCCCGGCCACCGTCACCTTCAGCTGGCTGCACAGCCGCCAAGGGTCCCCTGCTCCACTCCTTCCCACCCCCCACCCCCCACCACAGTGACCCTGACGCACACAGTGACTGCCAGTCCCCGCTTCAGTCCTTTGTGGCCTCCAAGACCCCCTGTGGTCTTGTCCCACCTACCTTGCTGACCCCGACCCCATCTTGCGTGGTGTCACAGCGGCCGTCCTTCAGGACCTCCCACAACCAAGTGTTTTTCTGCCTCTAATCTTGCCGGAATCCTTCCTCTAACGGGAGCACTCTTGCCTCTACTTGCTATGTCCCTAAAGTCTCAGCCCAGAAACCCCGCCTCCCCAGGGCCTCCTGGCGGCCCTCGGCACACGACCGCCACAGCACTCAGTTATGTCGGGGCCCACTGCCTGCTTTACCGCAGTCTCCGCCACCACCCCTCCCCTGGGCTGGGCCGGGTGCACCACCAGCTACTGCCAAAAGCTGACTGAGACACCACTTCTGCCTTCGAGGGCACTGGTCCTGGAGAAGAGCAGGCATGCACCCGAAATACTTGTAAACTGAGGCAGGCTGCTTCCGCCCACGGCTACTTACATTCACGCAGAGCTCTCTGGTACCGCTGGCCCTGGGTGTGCCTCAGCACATGCTCGGGGACCTTGTTGATGTGCCGCAGGGTGAGTCTGCAGAACAGCTGGTGCCTAGGGGACAGGCAAACGTGGGCTGGCAGGGATGTTCACAAGGGTCTGGACCAGTGGCTCTCCAACCACGGCTGCGTCTTGGAATCATTCCCAGAGTCTGGCAAAGAAGTCTCCGAAGCAGACTGGGCATCAAGATTCTTAAAGGCTGGAAAACAATTCCACCCCGCAACTGGGGTGGAGAACCAGTGACCCGGACGGACCGTGACCTCTCGGCGTTTACCTGGAACACACCTGGTCATCAGCATCCGCTCCGGCCCACGGGAATGCACGTGAAGACCTGGCTTGGCAAAGTCCTAGATGAACGGGAGCATCCCCCGGCCCCCTCCCTTCAACTAGTGCTGTCAACCGTACACGTTCAGCTACACCAAAGTTCTCCTTAAATACGTGGAACTCACCGCATTCAGAGCCTTAGGTGACAAGCCTCAGCGTTACGAAAAGCAAACACGCACCACGGAGAGGGGGCTCACCGGGGAGCTCTAGCCTGCAACCCGGATGTCCAGTCTCCTAACATCTACCTACGAAGGACGGCGCCAAGCCCTCGAGGAGCGCGCAGTCAGCGGGGAGGGGCCGGGGCTCCGAATCCACCTCGCGGCAGCGGCCAGACTCAGCGCCGGGACCCGGCTCCACTCGGGGCCCCTCCCGCAGTACCCGGCCTAAGCCCGCTCCCACGTACGGGTTCTTGGTGCTGGGCACGATGTGCGGCTCGAACTCCGCGTAATCGAAGGCCGGAGAGGCGCTGACCAGCCGCCGGTACTTCTTGCCGCGGGTGTAGACCTGGAGTTCGGGCAGACGGCAGGGCAACTCGTGGCCGGTGAGAGCGCATTTCACCTGCGGGGCGGAGGGCGGGCGAGAGGGTCAGGGGGTGCGGGGACCGCCCGAGCAGGTCCGCACCTCCTCCTCCGGCCCCGCGGACCTTAGCGGCGCCGGGCTCCAGCCGCAGACTCGGGTGTTCGCGGAGGAAGGCGAGCACTTCGGCCGGCGGCTCGCTCATGGCTCGGCCGCCCTCGGAGCTGGAAGCCGGCGCCGCTCGCACCACGTGGGCCGGGGGCGGGGCTCGGCGGCGCCCCGGAAGCAGACGCCTCTCGTCCCGGAAGCGCCGGCGGGGCGGGGAGATGGCGGCGGCGGCGGCGGTGCGGTGGCTGGGGTTTCGCGCTGCGCGGCCGGCGCCGGTGAGCGGGGTGCGGGGCGCGGGGCGGGCACGAGTCGGGCGGGCTGGAGGACCCGGACCCGGCCTGGGCCGGCTCAGCCAGCCCCTCGGTCTCCGTAGGCCCCGGCGCGCGCCGTCCGGAGGAGCGTCCTTGCGGTCCCCCTGCGCCCAGGTGAGGACTCGTCCGGGTGTGACCTGGGCACCTGGGAAAAGACGCCCCGCTTTGTAAGCGGGGGGGGGGGGGGCGGCCGCAGGCACTGAGAGGAGCTTCGAACTGCCGCCCGAACGCGGGCGTGCCTCTCAGCCGGGGTGGCCCGCGGGCCGGCCCCTCGTACTCCCGAGTCACGCCCGGCGGGGCCCTAGACGACAGCACAGCCGCGGCGTGCGGGTTGCGCGTGCACGTCCGGCAGGATAGCGTACTGCGTAAGAAGGAAGGGTGCTGTAGAACCCTTGCTCCAGGCCTGCGTTTTTACCGTCCGCGACGCCCGAGGTGCCCTCATTTGATGAGGCTCACGCTCTGACCGCTGAATTGCACTTTCCCTGTACGTGGTTCCATCTTTAAGTTCACGAGCAGGGAACAAGAGAAGCTGTTGGGAGTGCTCTTGGGAGCCCCTTTCCCGAGTTGATCGCGCTTCCCTCTCTGCATAGCGGGTGCATCTTAGTGCGACGAGTACGCGGCAGACTGTTGGTTGTGTAAAAGGCATGAGATGGTTGCACGAATTACCCAGGGTCGGGGTTGGTGGCAAAGGCAGGACTAGGCCCTAGGTCTTGCTTATGCAGTCGGTGAACGTCCAGGGAGCGTGCCCGGTGGCCACAGGCTGGTCTGTTCACTCTGGGGCAGTAGTGCTCGTGTCTAGGCTGCTCCAGGTCTATCTGCCGGGGGCTTCTGACCCCACGCCACGGTTGGAAACCTTCCTAGGGTTGGCCTGGAGCCCAAGCAGGTGTGGTAGTTCTGCAGCTGAAGCACCTGCCACCAAAGCAGAGGATGACTCCTTTCTCCAGTGGTTCCTGCTTCTCATTCCTGTGACTGCCTTTGGCCTGGGGACCTGGCAGGTAAATACTAGCTTTAGCGCTGATGGCTCTTTTTTTTTTTTTCTTTTTTCTTTTTAACGTTTGTTTATTTTCGGGAGAGAGAGCGCACGCACACGCAGGGAAGGGTAGAGAGGGAGGGAAACACAGAATTCGAAGCAGGCTCCAGGCTTTGAGCTGTCAGCAGGGTCGGACACGGGGCTCAATCCCATGAAACAGGAGAGCATGACCTGAGCCGAAGTCAGATGGTTAACCGACTGAGCTACCCAGGCGCCCATGGGGGCTCTGAGCTTTTGCCCTTATTGCCACCTGCTTGGGTGTGCTGTTTCCACAGGTCCAGCGTCGAAAGTGGAAGCTGAAGCTGATAGCAGAGCTCGAGTCTAGAGTTATGGCTGAGCCCATCCCTCTGCCAGCAGAGTGAGTGTGTGGCTGCCCGCCTGGGACCGGCCTCACTCAAGGTCGGCAGCGGGGCCTGGCTGCTTCCGCTTGCTGTCCTGACCCTCAGACGGGAGCCCTCAAGAGGAGCTGTTCTAATGAGCTTCCTGACCACCGTTGGGGGGGGGGGTGGCATGACATTTTTAGAAAGAGATCTGTGACTTGGGGTTTCACCTTTTTTTCCAGGCCCATCGTACCTGTGGGGGCACAGTGCTGATGGGCTCCCCGGAGCAGTAATTCTTACCTGGTGGGTGGGGTGGTGTCCCCTCATGTGGTCTTGACAGGAGAGCAGAATCTTGAAAAAGCATCCTAAGTGATTCTCTTGTCTCTACCCCTCCTTTTGACCCACTGTCCTGGAGGGACAAGAGCTAGTTTAGGGGAGCAAACGCGTGCCCTATTTGTGACGCGCAGGCCTCACGGGCTTTGACTTCCCGCCCGATCTCGTCGGGCCTCACTTCTCCCCACTGCTGTGTAGCCCAATGGAACTGAAGAACCTGGAGTACAGGCCAGTGAAGGTCAGGGGGCACTTTGACCACTCCAAGGAGCTGTACATGATGCCTCGGACGATGGTGGACCCGGCCCGGGAGGCCCGGGAGGCCGGCCGCCTCTCTTCCTCGCCGGAGAGCGGGGCCTATGTCATCACCCCCTTCCACTGCACAGAGCTGGGGTGAGTAGGACAGACAGGTCAGAACTCTCGTTGTGGGAGAGGGTCATTCACTGCGTGGATGTCGCAGGAGGAGGCCCGAGGGAGGAAGCGGAGATGGATGCGGGCAGGGATTCCCAGGGGCCCTGGGTATCTGTCTTCAGAGTTGGTGTTCTGCCAGTCAGGACACAGGCTGGACAAAGGCAGGCCTTCCCGGGGCACACCTGCTCCTTGTTCTCCCGGAGACTACCAGCGTTAACCTTTGTCCAAAAATCCTTCTCCACCTGAGAGCATACTTTGTTACTTCAGAATCACCATCCTGGTAAATAGAGGGTTTGTCCCCAGGAAGAAAGTGAATCCGGATACACGGCAGAAAGGCCAGGTAAGGGGCAAGAACCCTCCTTTTTTTGTGAGCAGGGCTGTATAGGAACCACAGGCCTTAAGGAGGAATCTCACATTCTCCTTTCTAGATCGAGGGAGAAGTGGACCTAGTTGGGATGGTGAGGCTGACAGAAACCAGGAAGCCCTTTGTCCCTGAGAACAATCCAGAAAGAAATCACTGGCACTACCGGGACCTGGAGGCCATGGCCAGGCTCACAGGCGCAGACCCCATTTTCATTGATGCCGACTTCAGTACGTTGTGATCAGCCCATCCTAGAAGATCGAGTAGCTTTTTTGTAAATACCCCGTTCTACCTTCCTTTTAGCCCTGGAAATTTTCTAGTTATTTCCTGTTAGTTACATCGTAGTATCCGTTGGGAGAAAGGGGAGTATCTGTCTGGAAAGAGGCAACCCAGGGTTGGTTACAGGTGAAAGGTATGTACTGAACTTTTGGCCGCGCAAAAATCTAAAAAGCTCTGCAAGGTTCCGAGGAAACAGCTGGCCAAGCCGCTGTAGGGAGAAACTGGTGCTGAGAAGCTGGTGGCATAGCTCTTGTGGGTTGAGTCCGTTATCTCTGCAGAGAGCACCGTCCCCGGGGGACCCATTGGAGGGCAAACCCGAGTCACTCTGAGGAACGAGCACATGCAATACATCATCACCTGGTGAGTCCCCGATACGATGTCACGGGGTGAGTCCGGATGTCTAGTCCCCCCCACCCCCCTTCAGAATCCTGACTGTTCATCTTTTTGACCCAAGGTACGGACTCTGTGCAGCTACGTCATACCTGTGGTTTAAGAAATTCCTACGTCGGACTTCTGGTGTGTGAGATTAGCAGATGTAGCCCTTCCCCTAAATTATCAGGAAGTGGCTGATTTGTGGAGATGTTTTCATGTGGGATCAGCAACCACTGGCATAAATAAATCTCTGTGCTACACTGTGTGCCGTATCCGTCTTTCTACCTGGGCCACTTTTAACTGGATGATCATACAGTCCAGGCTTGGGCCTGGTATGTGACCAAGCAGTCTTAAGGCTGCTTTTTCCAAACGATCAACGTACAACCTACACAGCAGGTTTAACACAACTCTACCCTACAACGAATAAGGACCTTGCCACCACCCCAAACGTGTGTAAGACGACAAAAAATTACAGTCCACCCCAAATGCCAATGGGCCCAGGCTGAGAAAGAGCCTTTTATTTACTTTTATATACAGAAAAGTCACCTGTGCCCACTCAGCCCAGTTTGGTGGCCAGTTCTTTAGCCTTTGCCTTTTCCAGCTTGGCGATGCGAGCCACCGACTTGGGACCCAGGACGTTACCTCCCCAGTGGCGGCGGATCTGCAATGACAGGAGAGGCTGTTGGCGTGGGCTGTCGTTGTCAGGCTCTCGGAGCCATGCTAGGTCGTGCTGTCTTCTCCTTGGCCACTCCAAGTCCTTTGCCCAGTAGGACTGCTCTGGAGGAGCTGGCCAGTCCCCCAGAGACAGGCCTGACCTACCCCAAACATTTTGTGCCCAGCTGCTGCTTACCTCATCGTATCTGTCGTTGTAATTGGTTCTGACGGCTTCCACCAGCTTAGCCAGAGCTCCTTTGTCTTCCCTGAAAAGGCAGGAGGGACAAGGGGGTCATCAGCATGTTACCTTTCCAGAAAACAGGAATAACTTCCTTTCTATAGCCCCAAACACAAGGCCTTTGCCTCAGACACAACATGACCACACGGCTTATTCAGGTGAAGAAATTCGTAACCATCATCGGCAAAGATTCAGATGAACGTGTTGCTTGAAGGTAGAACATTTGGTCTTTAAAGTAAAATCCCGAGAAGTGAATGAAACGTACCGGGGGAGAGGACTGCCTGACCTCTACTGACGTCTGGGAGTTCGGGGGCCCCTTGCATACTTACGAGTTAACCTGTGTGAAGGCGACAGTGGTGCAGGTCTTCCTGTGGACCAGTCGCCCCAGCCTGGCCTTCCCCTTGATGATGCAGTAGGGAACCCCCATCTTACGACACAGGGCAGGCAGGAAGACAACCAGCTGGAAAAGCGCATTAGCTTTAGAACGTATATTGGTCAAAAGCAGTAATTTAGAAGCTAACTTAGCAACTGCTCAGGGTTAAAAAGCTCATGTTTTGCACTTCAAGGTTGAATTCAGTGAGAAATCCACATCATCGCAATGGCTATCCGTGGGATCCCTCATCAGTACTGTTTTCAACGCAAAGCAGTCACATGCCTACTTGGGCCTCTCGAGGCAAACTCCAGCTTGCTTCCAGTCTTCCCAGTACTGACATGAGGGCCCAATCTAACTTTAACAGCGTTTAGCAACCGATCCGACACACCTCGATAGGATCCACATCGTGTGCGATCACCACCAGCTGAGCCTTCTTGTTTTCCACCAAGGTGGTGACGGTGTTAACCCCTGGAAGCACAAACAGTTTGCATGAGCAGTTCACAGGGACTGCCCAGGTCACAAAAGCAGCTCTACTATGGTACACACCCAGCTGTGGCTCAGGGTTAAAAAGCTCGGATTCTGCTCTCCACGGTGTTTCCAGGTGAAGAAATTCACACATCACTGCCAACAGCCTGCCCCACCCCACCACTCACCCTCTTTAAGGAGGGGCCCACTCACCAGCTCGAAGGACAGGGGGCCTCTTAGTGGGGACATCCCCTTTGCCAGCAGCCTTCTTCTCAGCCCGGGCCAGCAATCTCTGCTTCTTCTCTTGCTTGGTCTCCGGCCTGTATTTGTGGGCCAGCTTGAGCAGCTGAGTGGCTGCAAGAATGATGTCAGTTTAGCCTCGCGTCTCAAGCTCCGATCTTTGCTATCTACGTGATGCTTTAAGTCACTGTCCGAAGTACTATCGTAGTGCAAATCTCAGACCACGGGGCGCCTGGGTGGCCCAGGCAAGTGTCAGACTCCTGATCCTGGCTCAGGTCATGACCTCCAAGTTTGTGAGTTCAAGCCCTTAACAGGGCCCTGCGCTGATGGCGTGGAGCCTGCTTGGGATTCTGTCTCTCCTTCTCTCTGCCCCTCCCCTGCTTGTGCCACCAAGTGTGTGCTCTCAACAGAAATTAACTTAAAAAAAAAAAAAAATCTCAGACTATGTACGAGATCACTTCAGCTATGCCACCCTCGCGATCTGGAAACCAGACAAGATAACCCAGATTTTGGTAAGCCGGTTTCCTGCAAGTACCCAGAACTCCTTAAAGACCCCAGATCCAGCCCTAACTGCCCAGGAAACGTCTCCGTGCTGGTTTACACAAACTCACCTGTTTGGCGGTCCAAGGCCTGGGTGAACTGGTTAATCGCAGGAGGCACTTTGAGACGTTTATAGAGAATAGCCCTTTGCCGCTGCAGTCGGATGTAGCGGGGCCACTTGACAAAGCGCGTGAGGTCCCTTTTGGGCTGGATGTCCTGTCCTGAGAAGTTAAGGGCAACGATGTAAGTGAGGCTCAAACTCCCGGTCAAGTTCGTGCTTAGCGCCACTTGGGAGGGTGTAGGTGCATCAGCGATCTTGGTGGTTTAAAGCATCATCACCATCTCTCGGATAGCAAATATTCTCTTACATCATCTGCACACAAACACCTATGATCACGGGGCACTGGCGACGCTCCCTCATCCAACAAGCAGCCCAGCGGTCCGCCCATCAGTGCAGCGGTCAACGTGCCTGTGAGCGCTGCCTTCCTGGTGGCCAAGCCGAATCCTAGCGGAGCTGACACACACTCGGGGGGGAGGGACAACGAGGCCACGCACCCTGTGCCGGCGTACCCACATCCCAGCCAGGGGGAACCCCACACCCGCTGAAACCTATCAACGGGGCAGGAACACGACCCTCGCTCCGCTCAGCACACTTCCGCTTTTCCGCTGCCGTCCTCCCCCCTCTCCTTACTCACCGATGCCAAAGTTCTTGGGCCTTTTCTCAAACAGGGGGTTGACCACCTTCTTGGCCTCCTGCTTCTTCACAACAGCAGGGGCCGGGGCCACCTTCTTCCCCTTGGCCTTCTTCCCTTTCGGCTAGGCGAGAAGCGACACCCAGATCAACCCCGCGCTCCCGCACGCGCTGCTCTGGAGGCGCCCCGATCCCCCCGCCTACGAGCAGAGCCTGACCCCCCAGGCCCCGGCCAAGGCAGCCCAGAGGCGAGCGCGGCGACGGCCCGTGTGCATCAGCGATCTTGGTGGTTAGGAGCGTCCTCACCATCACTCAGACGGCAAATCCTCTTCACATCACCTGCACCACCCGGGCTGCCGCGCCCGCCGCGTTCCAGAACTACGCGCCCCGTCTCTAGGGGCCCGGCACACGGCAGCCTCCGCAAACAGCAGCGGTGGACTCGGAACCTCTCGCCCAAGGCCGCCGGGGGAGCCCCCAGGAGCTCGGCCCCGTCGCTCCGAGCCCCGCATTGCGGCGCTGCGCTCCGCGCCGGGGCCCTCCTCTCTCCCGCTCCCCGACCCAGCCGCCGGGATTCTACCCGGCCCGGTGCCACCCCGCCAGGCCCCGCGGGGCTCCCCTAGCGCTACGCCGTGGAGGGATCCCCGCACGGCCACGCCCCGAAGAGGATGGCAGTGGATAGAAGCCGGACCCAGCTCAACACCGAGAACCGCCATATCGCTCACCATCTTGGAAGGCTGGAGAAGAGAGACAGAAAAAGAGAATTGTGGGTAATATGTAGGCGACCTCGGAGATCGCGAGAACTAACGTCTGCGCGGGATTTCGGATTTAAAGCCACAGGACCGCTCTCGCGCGCTTCCGCCCGGGGGCGGTGCCTACCGCGCCTACCGCGGCGAGTCGGCGCTGTACGGGAGCGGAGCGGAGACGGCGGCAGGGAGCCGGGTCTTACTGGGAGGGACGCACGCTCGTCTCCACCCCGACCGAGTGCCCGTCGCGCCGGGCTCTGCGGACCAGGTGGGGGCGGCGGAGCGGGGTCGCCGTCTTTTCTCGGGTGTGACCCTCCCCACTAAGCGGCTCCGAGGCCGCGAGTTCCGTCGGTCGGCGGCGCGCAGGCGCAAGGCTCCTGGCGCGGAGACGGAGGTGGCCCGGGACTACCCCCAGACCCTCACCCCGAGCGAGGGAGCCTTGGGCGCGGCGGTGGCGGTAGAGTCGGAGGGACGCTCCGGCGGAGGGGCCGGGGAAGGCTCGGGCCTCGCCCCTGAGCGGCCGGGACACGAGTCCCCGCAGTGTGCCTGTGTGCGGATGGTGGGACAGGTGTGCTTAGCGGAGAGGGCCTCTCCCGAGATCCCAGTTCTGCTGGGATGTGGGCGGCTGAGGCTGGCTCCGCTCACCCGGACTCTGGCTCCCAGGTGGCGACCGGTGGCCCCAGATCTCTGTCCCTGCACTGCCTGAGGCCCCCGCCATGGCCCAGCAGAGAGCCCTGCCGCAGAGCAAGGAGACACTGTTGCAGTCTTACAACAAGCGGCTCAAGGACGACATCAAGTCCATCATGGACAACTTCACCGAGATCATCAAGACTGCCAAGGTGGGCGCCCCGGGGTCTGGGACCAAGGGAAGGAGCAGGGTCTGGGGATGGTGGTGAGCTGAGTAGCTGGCCTGCTCTGGTCAAGGGTCATGGCGTGGGGGGGGGGGTGATTTCTGCTTTCAGCAGCACCCACTGAACATGGAGCAGGTGCTCTGTGCCCGGTGGTGAGGATACAGCAGTGCACACACAGGCCCGGCTTATGTCCACATGGGAAAAACATTTGGGAGGACTGTACGGGGGGGGGGGGGGGGTCAGCAATGCCAAGCGGGTCGACAGATGAAGCTGGAGAGGAGTCTAGTCAGATTGCCAGGGTTGGACGTCCGGCGCCACTTACGAGCAGCGTGGGTCTGGGCGGGAACGAGCCTTCTCAGTGCCTCGGTTTCTCCCGCAACCTAAAGCCCTCTGGCGATTGGATGACTTTATAAAATGGTTGCTGTGGGGCCTGATGGGGGCCCAGATGCGGTAGCTGTTGCAAGTGAGTGAGGTCAGTGAGAAAAGTTGGGGAGGCTCCTCCAGGACGGTAGCGTGGCCAGTGTCTGGGTGGGGCTGGATCTTTGAGACTGCTGCCACCCTCCGAAGGCTTTCTGAAGGCGATGAAGCTGGCTGGCCTGTGTTTAGCGTTTGTTCACCGTGTGTCGCTGTATTCCCAGGGCCGTCTGGGTCTCCTTCCGTTTAACCTTCACAGAAACCCTCCACGGGGCAGTACTGTTGTTTCTATTTAGAGAAGGAAACCAAGGCTCGGGAGACTCAGTGATTTGCCAAGGTCGTTCTGCTAATAACTGGCAGAGCCAGGATTTGCACCCAGGGTGTCCAGCTCCTCACTGCAGAGTGCCCTGACCCCTGCCCGTGCCTGGCAAGACCCCCTGTGAAAGCCCCGTCCAGATGGAGAGGTTGGAGCAGTGACAGGCCAGCAGCACTCCTGGCGCCTCTGTTTACCGTCGGAGACACCTTGAGTGCACTCTCGGGTCTGCCCTGCCTCAGCTTTGCCCTCCTGTAGACCAGGGATGGCAGTCGGGGCTTCGGTGAGAACGTCGCAAGTTAACGGTGGTCACGTGCTTAACGTGGCGCCCGGCACCCTGGAAATGCTCCGTAAATGGTCACTTAAGAGAACCACGTTGTGCCTTTACTCGTTTGGCAGTTGGTTTACCGAGCACCTCAGCCAGTGACCCCGTTTCACACAGAACAAGGCTCCACACCCCAAAAAAGACTTGCCCGAGACCTCCCTGCACGTGGCGAGGCAGTCAACATACACAGGCGTCCACCTGTCCCAATGAAGGTGCCCGTTAGCTCCTTAGAAGATGACGAGAGGGGGTGCGGCTGAACGTCGCCCAAGGTCAGGTCAGCAGTGCCCGGCGGAGAAGGTACAGCGGACGACAGGCAGGAGGCAGCCACTGTGGGTGTGTGCAGCCGGCCAGTCACCTGTGGGCTGGGGCACCTGCCGATTCTGGGCTTTCTTGTTTGTCCTCCAGATCGAGGACGAGACTCAAGTGTCGAGGGCCACTCAGGGCGAGCAGGACAATTACGAGATGCACGTGCGAGCTGCCAACATCGTGAGTCACTAGGTGGAGGGCACAGCCCGGGCTCCGGGAGCCTCACGGTCCGCACGGGGGCTTTCCGGTGGGGGGCGGGGGGAGGAAGGGCAAACCGATCCTCAGGAGACTCCTCTCGAGAGGAGGGCTGTCTGTGGCAGTCGTGTGAGGGGCGGCAGGTGGTGGGCCACGTCCATCACGTCGAGCGCCGTGCGGTGCTTAGAGAGGGGTCGGCCCTCCTTGGCTGACGAGAAGGCTCCTCGAGATTCACTGGGGGAGAAGTAAATTGCTGAGCGAAACGAGGTGTGCGTTTTAATCCCTTCCGGTGCCACAGAACGAGCACATTGACCAAACATTCCCGTCAGTGTGTGCCCACCGGTGAGAATGTGTGGGGAGAGCCCCGAGGAGTCGCGCCCAGCTGGCCTGCACGCTGCCCCAAGGAAGCGCGGGGCAGGCATCAGGCAGGGTGGCAGTCTTATCTGGGGTTTGAGGCTCTGTGAAGTGGGGGCTCAAGGAACCCATGTGATGGGAGTGGAGCACCGCCTGGAGAGGAAGCTGGCGGCCCCGTGGGGCTGGGAAGCCCCGGGGAAAGCCTCTTCTACAGTCAGGGCGGGAGCCAGGGACCCTGCCCTCCCGGGACTCCTCTCTAGTTCTCTCCCTTCCCACAATGACCCTGGGAAGGTCCACGCCCTAGTCCCACTTTACAGAGGAAGAAACGGAGACAGGGCCGCCGTGGCCTCCTCACCACCCCTGCTCTGCTCCTGGTGGCCGCAGGTCCGAGCCGGCGAGTCCCTGATGAAACTGGTGTCCGACCTCAAGCAGTTTCTCATCCTCAATGACTTCCCATCGGTGAACGAGGCCATCGACCAGCGCAACCAGCAGCTGCGAGCCCTGCAGGAAGAGTGTGACCGGAAGCTCATCGCCCTGCGGGATGAGATCTCCATCGACCTGTACGAGCTGGAGGAGGAGTATTACTCGTCCAGGTACAGATAGGGCCGGACCCTGCGCAGAGCACACCCGTGGGCCCGCGCCCGGCCGGCAGTCCAGAAGGTCCCGTCTTTCCGAGCCCTTCCTGGTCTTGGCGGCACAGCCCCGTGCCCGGGTTTGAGAGCAGAGCTCGTGGTCAGAGCCACTGGTGGACAGACGATTTATATTGACTGCCAGGCCCTGGGCAGCAGGATGAAAATCGCAGAACTTCAGGGGTTGGGTGGGCCAAGCCCGAGAAGGGCAAGCGGGAGCCAGCATTTCCTGGGGGGCTGCTGGCTGCCTCACTCTGGGCCTGTGTGGTTCTCTTAGCTTGTTAGCCAGTATCTAAACATTCCAGCCGGAGCTGGGTGAGCTTCTGGCAGCCCAGGTTCACGCCCAGAACGTGCAGGACGCTAGTGCCTGCCTAGGGATGTAGCTCCACATGGGCGTCACCGAAACCTCACGGCGCGCGTCAGGGTCCACAGAAGGGTGCGAAGGAGGAAAAAACTCGAACCGAGGATGGCCTCGAAGGCCGGGCCGGGGGTACGACCCCACTGAGTTCCTGTTCAGCTCGGCCCGGTTCACAGACCGGAGCCCTGCTACATGCTAGGCCCATGCTGGGCCACAGGGATACGGCAGCTGGCAGGACCTGTCACCCCAGCCTGCGTGCATGACTTAGAATTCCAAACCCTGAGTCTTCTGAGCTCGAGGGGCCCTGAGAACTCAAGAGTCCCTGTGTGATTCACATGGAGGAAAACGGAGGCTGGAAACTGGGAGGCCTCGCTCCTCTGTGCCCCTTGGCCGGAAAAATCAAGTCTCTGTTCAGACAGAGTCTGTGCCCCCCATGCCCTTGCCCACACAAACCTGTGGGGTTTGTTCTTCCTGTGCTGGCTTTCAAACGCTCCTTCCTGTCCCACGGAGGCCATGCTGGGGCCACAGAGGCCCAGGGCCAGCACTCTCTGCGGTCTGGGCCTTGGTTTCCCTGCCCTGTACTCCATGCCAGCCCCCACTGTCTTGGTCATCTTGGTGTCTATGAGAAGGCATAGTGTCTCTCTTTAGCTGGAATGGTTCTAGACTTTTCCAGAGGGTTCTGGGGCCACCTCTGGTCCCTGAAATCTATTGGCTCAACAGATACGTGGCAGATACCTCTTAAACACTCTTCAGAGAGGGGTCCTGAGTAGGTCCACAGGGGTAGGGGTGTCTCAGACCACGCTGGGACATGGCTCCCAGCCCCACTGGATGCTGCATGATCCCTTCATGTCCCTGTGTGTGTTTCCTGATGTTCCCGAGGGCCGGGCGTGTGGACTAAGTGGTTACAGGACAGCAGTTCAGCCCTGCCTGTTGGGGTTGGGGGCCGGGGCCGGGGGTGGCCATGAGGGACCTGCCCAAAGTCACTTGACAAGACTGCAGGGAACCCAGGGGCCTGAGTGGCAGGCTTCCCATGTCCTGCCCCGTCAGTCTCTGGTTCACCCAGGGGGTTCCTTGCCATCCTTGGAGCCGCAGGAGGCTGAGTTCCTCTCGGCTGTAAACACCTGCAGAAGGCGGGGCCTCTACACGGGGTCGAGTCCCCTAGAGCTCCCAACCCGGGTTGCCGTGCCCTGCATGCCCGTGGCCGTGCTCACCTGCTTCCTGTTCACAGCTTGCTCTTTCTCTGCCTATCACCCTGCACTCTCCTTGGGCTGCTGCTCTGTGCCCAGACTGCTGAGGGCAGGAGGAGCAGGGGAGGGAGTGAGGGGCGGGGCCGGAGGAAGCAGCAAGCCAGTTAGACGGGTGTGGGGACCTCCGTGCTCTAGTCGCCCCTTGGACAACCCTAGCGAGCCGTGCTGCTCACCCACATCCTCACCCGTATGTGCCCGTGCCCGGGAAGGCTGCCGCCACTGCAGACCCCATGTTAGAGGCAGGGAGACTGAGCTCGGGGGGCTTAGGCGCCTGTTGGAGACCACACGGCTGGTACAGGGGTACAGAATGGAGCGCCGGGGTCTCTGGTTCTGATCACCTCATCCGGCCATCCCTGCTGAGCGGAGATCCCAAAAAGACCAGGTCTCCGCTTTTGCGTCCTCGTGAAGTGTAGTGAGTGTGGAGGGACCACAGCAAGCTCTGGGCGCTGCTTTCCGGGGTCTGCAAAAGGAGGGCAGCCAAGCTGGGAGGGACATGGCAGCGCAGGCCATTCAGCCTTGTGGCAGTCAGCTGGGAGGGACTTGTCGAGGTCACACGGGTGTCTGCTCCTGGAAGGCCGCCCTTCAGGATGCTCCGTAGGACCCCGAAGCAGGTGCGGCCGCACGTACCCACCCTGAGCCAGGCTTGCCTGAAGAGGGGCCCGCACACAGGAGGGGAAAGGCAGATTTGGGGTGTGGTCTGTTTTCTTAACTCTGCTTCTATCTCGCTCCCTGCCCCGCCCCGGCTTCCATCCATCTCTGCCTGCTCCTGTCTCTCCCTGGGTTTCTGGTGGTGGAAAAGCTCAAGTCTTTGCGAAGCTAATGACCTGCCTCTGTGCGAAGCTTACTGGAGGCTGGACCTCGACACAGACTCTGCTGATGGCCTCTCGGCCCCTGTGCTGGCGTCTCCGGAGCCCAGCGCTGGCCCCCTGCAGGCTGCAGCCCCTGCCCACTCCCATTCCACTGGCCCCGGCCCCACAGAGCACGCCTGAGCCTCCCAGGGTTCCCCTCCCCGCAACCCTAGGTTCTTAAGTCTGGTGTGGCCTCCTTGGGACCTTTAGCCCGGGGACAGCACCCCCCAGAGTGTTGGGGAAGATACTGCCCTCAACCGTTTCCAAGGTAGCCTGTCCCTCGGAGATGCCACCTCTGTTCACTGCCCACCTGGCCTGCTGGGCAGACGTTTCCTAGACAGTGTGTCCAGGCCAATAGTGGGGCCGGAGGACGTCCTGCTATGTACAAGCCACAGGGTGGCACTCGGTGGACAGTACTGGCCAAGTCCACGCTCCACCCTCCGGTCTCCTGTGCAGAGATGCACCTGCTGCTTTGTCCTGAGGGCCCCTGGTAGCGGACCGTCCCCGCAGGGTTGTGGTGGGGAGAGGGATGCTGAGAGCAAGGGACCTTCCTCACTCTGCCACACACATTCCGGTGGGTTTTGTAACAAGACAGCTGAATAAAAACAGCACTGCCATCTCGCATTGGTTGGCTCCTTCTTGATGGTCCGGGACCAGTCTGGGATCACCCCCGGTTTCCCGCTGGCTGTGGGGAGAACAGCTGCTGGGCTCTGCCTGGACAGCCTGGGGCTCCAGGTAAGCCTTCCACCCACAGGGGCTTTGGGCAAACGGGGACTTGGTCAGTTTGGGGCTAACGGCTGCATTCCCGTCGCCTAGAACTGCCTGGGAGCTGGAAAGTCCGTAACGCTTGGCGACTAGAGAAATACTGGCATCGTTGCACGTCACGAGGTCCAGCTGCCTGTACTTCGGTCCCATCTCGTCCTCGCTGGACCTGGCGTTGGTGTGGCAGTTACCTGCACTACAGGGAGGAACGGCCACGGGCTTCGAAGGGTTTGAAGCGTTGTGTCCGCAGCCACCGAGCCGGGGAGGGAAGCAGCAGAAATTGGGGCTCAACCCAGACGGGATGCTAGGCCCAGTGCCGGGTGCCAGGCCCCCCCAAGAAAGGGGGTTTCGAGCCCACTCCCTGTCGCCAGCGTGCCTCCTCGCGAGGGAGACGGCAGTTGGTCTACGGAGGAGGTGGCAGCACACAGTGCAGTCTCAGGGACAGGGAAGGACACAAGCCCAATGGTGTTGGGGCGCAGAGACCCCCACGGCCAAGCAGGGGTGCCACACAGGTGGGAGCTGGGGCCCAGTCCTGGCTCTGGCCCTGGTTTTCTGGGGGTGGCCTGGGGAAGGCTCCGCATCGAGGAGACCGGTGATGATCTCTTCCTGAAATACCCTCGTTGCAGAAATAACTTGTATCTGACACTGACGAAGAAAAAAGGACTGCAACCAATGGAGCACGTGTGGGGAAAAGGCCGACGGAGTGGACCAAACTTGACGGGGGTTTCGACTGTCTTCAGTGTCATGACACCGGAGCAACAGGCTCTCTGCACCATCAGTGTCTTGTTCTCCTGGGCTGAGGCCACCGTCCCCATTGGAAATGGAAAGCGAAGTGGTTCCCCCCCCCCCCCCCCCCCGCCCCAGAGCAAGGCAGCTCCCCACCACCTCCTCCTCTCTAGCCCACGCCCCCGGCAGCAGACCTCACTGGAGAAACGGGCTCTTTGTTTCCAGGTCTCTGTCAAGTCTGCTTCAGGCCGGCTTCGTCTCCACGACCCCGGCCGAGCTACGGGTGTTAAGGTCCCCTGTGGCCTCCGTGTCACTCAAGCCTGGTCAGTCCTCAGTCCTTCCTGCCTCTGTGTCCCAGGCATTTTATTCCAAGAACATTCACACCCCTGGCAAAGTTATAAAGGTCGCATAAAGAACAGCCACCTGGGTGCTTTTCTGGATTCACTTCCTGCACCTCTGCTTGCTCTCTCATCCATAAAAGCCACGTGAACGTCAGCCGCAGACCTCACGCCACCTCACCCCTAAATGCCTGCCAGCTTGCCTCTCTAGGAAAAGCAACTCTCCACGGCCCAGCGCCAGCATCAGGCCCATGTGAACAATTATCCCACAATATCATCTAGTATCATGACACTTTTTTTTTTTTTTCTGTTTTTAATGTTTATTCCGAGAGAGTGAGGGAGGGGGAGAGAGGAGAGACAGAAAATCCCCAGCAGGCTCTGCGCTGTCAGCGCAGAGCCTGACATGGGGCTCAGTCTCCAGAACTGTGAGATCATGACCTCAGCCAAAACGGAGTCGGACGCTTAACCTGACTGAGCCACCCAGATGTGCCTCGTGACACATTCTAACGTCCCCAGTCGTTCTCTAAATGTTTATTTTTGAATGTTTATTTCTGAAAGAGCAAGTGGGGAGGGTTAGACAGAGGATCCAAAATGGGCTCTGCGCTCGAACTCACAAGCTGCAAGATCATGACATGAGCCGAAGTCGGCCTCTTCACCGACTGAGCCACACAGGAGTCCCTCGAAACATCTTTTTACATCTATTTTCATTTTGCGTTGCAGTTAGTTACTATTTCTTACAGCCTTTTGAAATCTAGAACAGGATCAGGGTGGCAGTCTGGAACAAGTCAAACACAGTTCCGGATATACTTTGAAGGGAGAGCCAACAGAATTCACTCAAGGACCGGATGTAGGGAATGAGGAGGCAGGGTGGCTTCAAGGTCTGACTTCTGTGCCTGGAAGCATGGAGTGGCCTTAGCTGAGGCAGAAGGCAGGCAGTGAGGGGAGGTGGGGTCGGGGGAGGCCAGGACCCCTGTTCTGTACATACCCACGACGATGTGCCTCGTGTCCAAATGTGGGCCTGGAGTTCAGGGGAGTCAGCAGCACCGAGTCACGAGCTCTGAAGGGAGTCACTGCACAGTAAGAGTTAACAGAAAAAAGAAATGAGACCCAAGGAGGAGAGTAGGTGTTCAGGGAGGAGGTAGGATCTGCTGGTCAAACCCTCCAGAAAACTCACAGATGAATAAGGCCCATGAGTCAAGATTTGCACTCAGATCTCAACTCTTCTCCCGGCCCTTTGGCAACGCTGCTGCCATCAACCACCTCCCGCCCAGACAGGACCTCAGCAAAGCCTCAAAGACCCCCTGGAGATGGGTCACACGGGACGGAGAACCCCAGACTGGTGGTGTGGACTGGAAGAGGACACATCATCCCCCTCCCTTCGCACATCCCTGTTCCTCTGCGCCTCTGGCTTTGATGGTGGAAACGGACGATGCCAGGAAGGACACGTTTATGGCTCAGTGAGTGTCCTAGAAATCTACCGTGGGGGACAACAAAGCCATCCTCTCCTCAAAACGTCACCTCACAGCAAAGATCCCGGGCAGAAAGTTACATTCTTACTGCTTCGTCAGAAACCTTTTCAAATAGCTTCTGAAATTGTAGTTTATAAATCCAAGTCCCTGCCCCCTCCCTCCCTTGAGGAATAAGGCCTCCCCTACTCACCCCAAGGCAGCCCCTAAAGGGCTGGGTGTTGGGACAAAGCCTGTCACTGCCATGAATTGCGGAACAGGGGTGCGGTGGTCTCCGACCTCAGGCTGAACACTCCCCTCCCTTCCCTCGTGAGTTAAGGGATAAGCCTTGTCCTAAATCTTAGCCTGTGGTTGCCCTGTCCAGAGCAAAGACTCCAGTGGGTCTTCCTCGAGCGCCCCAGCATCCTCCCTCCCGACACCTCACATCCCTTCCTCCCGGACCTTTCTCCTTGGCACTCCCCGTTACCCGACTCATCCTGCGCTTGCCTTACGTGTTCCCGGTGGCCACACACACGCAGACCCGCCGAGGACGCCGCTGCGTGTCTTCTCAGCGCTGGCATCTCCCGCCCTCGCAGCCCGCCCGGCACCTGCTGGGCGCGCGGTGCTTTCGGAGCGGACCCGCTCTCGCCGGGTCCCGCTTCGGATCTGGGTCCCCAGAGGGCTGAACCACGGCCGATCAGTCCCGTCGCCCCCGGGTACTGAGCGCCCACTGTGTACGCGGCACCGTGCCGGAGGGGGGGGGGTGGGGCGCGGCGGCCGGAAAGTCACAGCACCGTCGCCATCCCCGCCCGAGGGAAGAGGCCGGGGCCACGGAAGCCCAGGACCCACAATGCTTTGCGCCCCGCCCCGCGCGTCTCTTCCGGCGGAGCCAGGCCTGGCTAGTCGAGCACCGCGCGCTGGCGGCTCGGCGCTCGGCTGGCGGCGCCTGCGCACGCGCGGCTTCCGGCGAGGGCGGTCCGGCGGCGTGGTGAGGGTGTCGCGCGTGTGTCTCCCGGGAGAGTCCCAGAACCCGCGACCATGGCCTCTCTGCTCGCCAAGGACGCTTACCTGCAGGGCCTGGCCAGGAAAATCTGCTCCCAGCCCAGCCCGGAGCCGCAGAAACGCAAGTCCGGTACAACGCAGCCGGGGTCGGGCCTGGGAGGGCTGGGGGTGGGGTACGCCCCTGCGCCGCCCCGCGCAGCCTGAGGGTGGGTGAGACACGTGGGTGCGTGAAGCAAGCCCGTAAGACGGTGGAAAGACTCATAAGGGTTATGTACAGTTGTCACTGTTTCCCTGCTTGTGGGCATCAGCTCGGGGGTGCCAGGGAACCAGCTGCGTCCGCTCACCGGGCCGGAGGCCCCTGCGGGGCCTGCAGGAGGTGACCCGATGGGATGGGGGAGGTAGGGAGAGGGCGGGAACGGGACGGCTCCTACCAGTGGGGTGTACCGGGAAGTCCGTACACGAGCAGGTGAGACAGAAGTTGGCACTTGTGAGTGCTGCCAGGACCCGAAGGGGCAGAGAGCATCAGCGTCTGACAGGCAGCTACACGGAGAACGGCCTTTTGTCTTTATGCGAGGCAAACTTACTCATTACCGGAAGTTAGGAAATTTGAGGTTTCTTAGCACTGGGCTGTAACTTTATACGTTAAAAGATTAGTTTTCCTTCTGTGAGTGTCTCAGCGTTTTAAAACGTCTCATTTCGTACTCAGTGTACTCTTTTTGTTAGCTTAAGTGTAAATATTTCTTTATCCCTTAAAAAAACAACAGCCTGTGTTCTCGTTTTTGACGGCTAGGTAGTGCTTTGTAATGTGACAGGTGGCTTAACTTGTCCTTGTAGGTGAGTATTCAGGTTTTTCTAGTTTTTCCCTGTGATGAACATTTTTGAGGTCAAACCTTGGTGCGTAACCGGGACGGATTCTCATAAGCAGACTGCTGGGTCAAGTGTGGATGTGTTGCAGGGTTTTACCACCTGTGGCCAGTCTCCTTTCTCAGGTCTGTGGGTGGCTCTGAGCTTTACAAAAGGACAGGGGTCTCTGCATGCTCCGTCCTGATTCGCCTACAGTACCCTGGGATCAAAGGTTTTGCAAAACTTTCATGCAGGTTGGATGGGTCACAAAGGTTAGGACCGCAGCCCTTTATGATTTTGTATTTCAGCCAGCAAAACTCGAGGCTCAGAAGCTTCTGGGCCCCCAAAAAAGAACAGGAAGAAAGCACAGAAGAAATCCTGGGAGAGGGAGGAGAAGGCTGTGGAGCCAAAAGCCCAACCCCTAGGGGAGAAGTCTCCAGCAGCTTCCAAGGCCAGAAACCCAGCAGCAGCCACGGAGGAAGAGGCCTTCACCTCCACAGGATCTCCTGCAGGTGGAGATGTGGGGCAGGGCTGACTGAGATCATGTGAAAACGTGGCCCTCTGTGGACATGAGAAAATACGGTGTCACGCACATTTTTGGGGTGTTTTGAGACTTTCTAGAGAGCAGGTTTTCAAGGGACAGATCCCAGGGAATACATAGTGGTTCCAGGCCATTTGGCATTGGGGTCTGGTGAGGGGCAGGGTCATGTTCCCCTGAGGACCTTGCCCCGAGGAGGCTCTCACTGCCTGCAGGTGTCCAGAGTGGCATCACGAGAGCTGACCTGTTGGGAGAGGTGGGGAAGCCCCGCCTGCAGAAATTGGAAGAAATGAGAGATGGGTTTGTCTTGACCCATCAGAAGCCTTTTGTCTTACCGCACGGGGGTGTTCTGTTCTGGGGGCCAGTCCAGCTTGGGGAGTGGAGAGTAGTGTTTACTAGAACTGTCCTGCAGGTCGACGAGTGGCCACTTGGGGAGTGGGACAGTGTGTGGGGTTTCAGGCTTTGAAGCTGGACCTTGGGAAGAGGGACGGGAAGGTCAGGCAGGGGGTTTTCTCTTAGCTCCCACTTTCCTCACAGACGTCGAGGTCACAGAGTCTGATTCTATGTTTGCCCTGGATGTTCTGCGGCAGCGGCTACGTGAGAAAATACAGGAGGCCCGGGGCCAGGTAAGTTGGGGAGGCTGCTGGGGTGTAGGAAGCAGTGTGGTTTTCTGCGGTGGTTTTCCTGCTCTGCGTGGAGGAGAAGGTACCTTGGTGCCCTTTGTGGGCTTGGTCCTCAGTTCTGCCAGCCTGGGCAGCCGCTGTTCCCACCCCTGCAGCCGTCTTGCCAGGGCCATGGCGGTTTTGGTTGGCAGGAGATCAGGTGTAGTTTCTGGCATCTTGGGGAGACTCAGTTCCCACGGTAACCTGCTTTGTATAGTCTGTGCTGTGGGTTCCCTGTGCCCTTGGAGAGAGGCTCAGTCTGTCGAAGGAAGCTGCCTTTGTTGGACACGACACCGGGCAGCGCTTTGTCCTCTTAACGTCATGATAGCTCTGTGAGGTGGCGAGGGTCTGCATTGAGGGGACCGCTACAGGAAGCATCAGACCTAACCCTCCTGGGTTTTTTGTGCTGAGTGACATAATCTTTCCACTTAGCCTCCAACTGCCCTTTCCCTGGGGACGTACCCTGGGCCTCTTGCTGTGTGGGACAGTCCCCCAGCTTCTTTGTGCAGTGCCCTGGGACAAGCCTGGGGATCGTTCCTAAGGGGCAGCCTGAGCTCCGGCCTGGCCTTCCTGCCTGCGGGTCTGGGTCAGTCTGGTAGAGTTCTCTTTTTGGCCTCCGGATGGAAAAGGCCATCTGTGAGAGCAGAGGTTAGGTGAGTCACCGGCAGAACAGCGCCATGGTCAGCATGGGCATTGAGCGTCCTGATCTGATGCCGAGTTCCAGGTGGTGTCCTCGGCTAGGCCTGTCCTCGTCTGCAAAACGATGGAGGACACACGTATGTCGAGTTATTTGTAAAGGGCCCTGGTGCAACGTCCGTGTCTGGGAACTGGAAGCCATGGTTCTTACCTGGGGGTCCTCGTGTCCTTTTTGGGGTCCCTTGGATTCCGGGTGACAGGTTGTCTCCCGGGGGAACACTGAGCTCAGTGAGCGCTTTGTCTTGCGCAAGCGTTTCCTCACCCGCTTTCCTGCCCTGATTCCACATCCCAGACCTGGGGCCCCGAAATTGGGAGGCCCTCGTGAGGGAGCTCTGACTCTCCTCCTCCTCCAGGGCAGCACCTCGGAGCCGTCTCCCGCGGCTCTGGAGAAAAGACGCCGGAGGAAGCAGGAGCGGGACCGCAAGAAGAGGAAGCGGAAGGAACTGAGGGCGAAGGAGAAGGTGGCAAAGGCCACGGAGGCTGTCGAGCCGCCCCGCGAGCCGCCCCGAGAGGAGGCACAGCTGGGGCTGCTCTTCAATAAGGTGAGAGGCAGGTGCGGCCGTGCAGGCTCGGGGACCCGGGCTGTGCCCCCAGCTGGCCACGTGGCCTGTGTCCCGAGGCCGCCCGTTCGCGGAGGCGGGTGGCGGCAGTGCCTGCCCCTGGGGTGCTCGTGGGGGGCTCACGGGAGAGGCGCGCCTCGAAGCTGGAGTTCACTGGGGTTGCCGTCCGCAAGGTGGAGGTGAGCGCGGGGGAGCCGGCCGGCAAGGCCCAGCGCCGGAAGGAGAAGAGGCAGAAGCTGAAGGGGAACCTGACGCCGCTGACGGGGAAGAACTACCGGCAGCTGCTGGAGCGCCTGCGGGCGCGGCAGGGTCGGCTGGCCGAGCTGCGGGGCCAGGACGAGGGGAAGGCGCGGGAGCTGGAGACCAAGATGCGGTGGACCGACCTGCTGTACAAGGCCGAGGGCGTGCGGATCCGGGACGACGAGCGCCTGCTGCAGGAGGCCCTGAAGCGCAAGGAGAAGCGGCGGGCGCAGCGGAAGCGCAGGTGGGAGAAACGCACGGCCCACGTGGTCGAGAAAATGCAGCAGCGGCAGGACAAGCGGCGACAGAATCTGCGCAAGAAGAAGGCAGCCCGGGCCGAGCGGCGTCTGGACAGGGCTCGCAGGAAGGGCCGCATCCTGCCCCAGGACCTGGAGCGGGCCGGCCTGGCGTGAGGACCCGGGCCGCGTCCCTGACCGGCGGCTGGGCTGCCGCGGCGGGTGACGCCGGGCGGGGCTCGGTCGGCGCTGTCCGGGCCCCTGGGCACGCGGGCTCCGTGGGCTCAGCTCGCGTGTGGAAGGAACGGTGTCCAGAATGGAGGCCCACGGTCTCTTGGATCCCTGTAAGGAGTGACCGGGTCCGGGTTCCCGCCTTCTCTTGGGAGGCCAGACAGCTCCCTGGAAGTTTGCAGGGTGGGGGTGCAAGGGGGCACCTCCCTGGCCCCTTCTTCTCCTCCCAGTTTACAGGAGCGGGGCGGGAATGGCCTTTGGGACTGCCCGTGTCCTTGCTGAACTCGCCTGGAAGGGAGGGATCTCTGTAGACCGAGCCAGAGGTGGAGTCTCCGGTGAGGGCGAGGGCGAGGGCGAGGGCGAGCTGACCTGGGTGTGGCCAGAAGGGAGTTATCTGGGGTTTATTTGTAGGAGGAACAAAAGGTAGCACTTAGGTGAACACAACGTTCAAAGTCTCAAGGTGCCTGCTAGATCTGCACGGTGTGTATCAGGCTGGAAAGAAAGGGGGAGACAAAGGAAAAACCGAAGCTCAGACTCAGCGAGGGAAACGAAAGATGCCCAGTTCGGCAGCGGGACTCCACGCAGACCTGCAGGGGGGCAGGAGGGGCGCAGACATGCAAAACCCCGGGGCGGGGGGTGGGGGGGCTCATGGCACATAGATTCTGTTTGGGTAAAGCTGTTATAGAATCGTTTTGACTCGGGTTCACTTAAGAAGCAGACTGCCGAAGGTCACCTGGGTAGCTAATGACTGAGCTAAGCGTCCAACTCCTGATTTCGGCTCAGGTTGTGTCTCCTGGTTCATGAGTTCTAGCCCCAAGGGAGGCTCCACGCTGGCAGTGTGGAGCCTTCTTTGGATTCTGTCTCTCTTTTCCTCCCCTGCTCATGCTGTCTGTGTCTGTCTGTCTGTCTGTCTCTCTCTCACAATAAACTTAAAATATACCTAGCAGACTGTAACGGAAAGGCTGGTGTGGACAAAGCTGACTTGAGAACGAACGGCACCGTGAGGAGGAAAGAACAGCCCCCCCCCCCCCCGCCCCATCCCCCCGATGGAGGGGTTCTGTGCTCCCAGCAGGCAGAGCGGCTTTGACGACCCCGGGACTGGAGCCTTGAGTCTGCCCAGAGCGGGAGATTTCTGATTCTTTTCCTAGGCCTGGAAACATTAGGCAGAACTCTGGTGGATGTAGAAGGTCTGGAGGAGAGTCACGAGCTCGATCTAGCAACACAGAACGGCGTGTCCGGAAACACACGCTTTGCGCGTCTCTGAAGCAGCAATGAGAACTGAGCATCTGGTCTATAAAGGGCGTTTTCGTTTCAAGGAGTCAGACCGGGTGTGGTGTCCGGCCACGGCAGGGTTTCGTCGCCAAAGTCAAGAGGTGGTCAGAGTTTCACGTTTGGAATTTCAAAAACACACTCTCGAGTCTACCTGTGGGTGGTTGTGGGGGGTGGAGCCCGACTCCCAGCTGTCCGTGCTGGGAGCGTGTCCTGCGGCAGGTGGCGGCAGGAGCAACTCCTCCAGGGACAATAGTGGGCAGTGGGACGTGGCCAAGGGAAACTCCCAGGACGAGTCTGGGAGGCCCGATAGACCCCTGTTGGGTGTCGTCGCCTCCAGTGTGGGAAGACAGCGCAGCACGGTGGAAGAAATCTTCAAGGGCCTGACGTCGGAGTGTTTCCAGAGCCAGGTGGCGGAAGTTCCCCCTCCCGGGGTGGAGGGGATTGGATGAAGGTTGCCCCAAGCAGAACGCCTGCCCGGAACAGCGGTTCCAACTGTCCCGAAGGCCATGGCGGTGGGAAAAGGAATAAAGGGAGAAAGCTCACCGAAACGGAGTCGGGAGGCCGGAGAGAGGAGCACTCGTGCACTGTGCTGCCTTGCGTCCATCGTGGGAGGAAGTGTCACCAACCCAGCAGAAGCGTCCTCGACAGGAAAGGGTCGTGGTCACAGGCTCAACAGGGAAGGACGCTGCACCTCCTGTGAGACACCCAGCGACCCGGCCAGTGGGGAACGGCCCTCGCCCTGCGCTGTGAGTCTCTGGGTCAGGACAGCCCTTCCCAGCATCCTCCTCGTAAAATAATCCCCCCTTTGTTGGATTTGCCTGTGGTTCTGCCCTAGTTTGCGTGTCCCGGGTTGCAGTTCTCTATTCCTAAATAAACACGTTTTGCTGGTAAGGTCATTGGTAATTGTGTTATTATTATCTTTAATGTTTATTTTTGAGACTGTGTGAGCAGGGGAGGGGCAGAGAGAAGAGGGAGACACAGAATCCAAAGCAGGCTCCAGGCTCTGAGTTGTCAGCGCACAGCCTGGGCTCAAACGCTGGGCTCAAACCCACGAACCGTGGGATCGTGACCTGAACCGAAGTGGCTGCCTACCGGACTGAGCCACCCAGGTGCCCCTGGTGGTCTTATTTTTAAGCTCAGCACTAGTCTCCTTTCGCCCCTGGCCCTTTGGGTGAGTCTGGGAAGGAGCACAGCCTGCCTTCCCTCCTGTCCAGGGGCCCTAGGACTTGAGCTGATGGACATTGAGAAATTCGGTGAGTGGCTGGGACCAGTCAGGCAGCTCTAAGTGAGGCTTCCGTTCATCAGATCTGGTGGGGGTGGGGCGTGCAGAGAGAGCTGTTTCTAGACCCTGGTGGGTCAGCTCATCCAGTTCACTGCACCAGTCATTGGAGCCTTGCGTACGTGGCCTGTGGAAGGAAAAGTGCTGTGTGTTCCCTGCGGTCGGGTCCTGACGCCTGCGTCGGCCCTGAGCTCAGTTCTGGTTTCATCCCAGCACTCCAGCTTCGGAGAAGAGCTGCCGTGTGCTGCTTCTCCAAGACGCCTGAACTCGCACGTGGCAAAGGTGTGCCTCTTGGATCCTTCCAAGACAACCTGTTGGGCAGATGAGCAGGTAACAGGGTCAGTAAGGCCCTTCCAGCAAGCCTACGTCTCCACTGGGGCGTCTGACCTTCCTCTTATTCCAGGGAATTTCCAGAAGCCTCACTTACCTTAGTGTGCGCTTCAGGGGACTCCAGGTTTTGGCTGAGCAACAGAGGAAGTCACCGAATCCTTCCTAGTTCCCTAGCTAGCCTGTGGACTCTTGATTCCAAAGGGAAGCCAATCTGAGATTACATCCCGGGGAGTTGTTTCTAGAGAGCACGCTGTGAGTCCTGCGGGGTGAACGAGGCGGTTGCCGAAACGTCAGCAATGTTCTGGTCTCCAGGCTCTGGAACGTGATAGCTTGAGTTTGGAGCCTTGATCCCCCAGAGGACAGATACAAAATCGGCTGGAACTTCCTGGCACTCCAGAGCTGCACGCACTCCTGGGTGTTTTCACAGAACCACCAGTAGGTCCTTTGTTTCCTCATTCATACTTTGAACTCTTTAATAACTATATCTGATAAAATAGAAATAAAAGCTATGTGTAGTTTGCTGCTGCTGCTGCTGCTGTTTCACTGGCCGAGGCAGCCCAACATGGTTGCTCAGTCCAAGTGTCTGGGAAGGTTTTCTTCGGCGCACGGCTACAGCAGCCCTCCTTCCTGGCCAAGCACTGCCCAGATGTTCCGAGACGTTCCTCTGGATTTTCTCCAGTACAAAACAGCAGATGTTTCTGTCCATTTAGTGAATTGAACCTTCCTACTTTGGCCTCGTAACTGGGTGCTTGGAGCCTGTTGGGGTGCGACTCTGCTTATAGGTCTAGATACCAGGCGGCGAGGTGGCCTTGGGGATGAGGACGCTGGCTCCTGGCAGTTTTGCTGTGAAGTTGAAACCGCTCTTGACGGTAAAGGTTATCGGTTGAGAAAACAGGCCGACCAAACATTGGATCCGAAAGCTTTTGTCTGGAAGTGCCACGTGTTCTCACACTCCACTGGTCACATCACGTGGCTGCACATAACTTCCAGTGGGGACAGAAACGCAGCCCACCTGGTGTCCGGGGGAAGAGCCAGGAAGTTTTGTTTTTTGGGTTGTTAAAAATAAATTTTTTTAATATGTATTTTTGAGAGAGAGGGAGCACGAGCAGGGGAGGGGCAGAGAGAGGGGGAGACACAGAAGCCGAAACGGGCTCCAGGCTCTGAGCTGTCAACACAGAGCCCGACGTGGGGCTCGAACCCACAAACCGTGAGATCATGACCAGAGCTGGAGTCGGAAGCTTAACCGACTGAGCCCCCCGGGCGCCCCAGGAAGATCCCTGTTCTTAAATGCGTTTCAAAATGGGAATTAGTGTGAGGTCTGTAATAGTATCACACGATACAAGAAAACAAAGAAAAAAAGCAGTCCCCTCTGAAATGAAAGAATGCCCAAAGTAGAAAAATGACCTTACGGAGAAGATGGTGAGTCAGCAGAAGGATTGAAAACGATGAAAGGGGACCCGGCTGGCTTAGTCGGTGGCGTGTGCGACTCCTGACCTCGGGGTGTGGGTTCAAGCCCCATGCTGCACATAGAGGTGACTTCAAACATCAGACAAGCTCGGAGAAAAAGTGGAAGTAAAATAAGTCCTCATGGAAATAAAATTAGAAGGAGCATACGAAGAGTAAACACTCCTAAAATTTCACACACCAAGAAGCATAATAAAAGACAAGGAAATGAAACGGGACAAAGCGTTAAGAAGGTGCAAAGAGAAATCCCAAAGTATCGAAAAAACACATCAAAGGAAGCCAACCAAAGTGAAAGGTCTTTTCAAAGCTATAAAGAGCAAAACAAATTCAAAGAACTTCACGGGACCAAGAGTAAACATCGCCCCAGCTCCCTTATCAAAGGGGCAGAGTTTCCACTCGGACCACAAAGCGAGCCCGAAGTCTGTGATATGGATAAGAAATACACTTTACAAAGATGTGATGCAGATCGGCTCACTGACAAAAGGTTTGCAAGGAATTGCGTGAATGCAAAGAAAGAGAAGGCCCGGGTCACGTGCTGGCGGTTCTTGTCGCCGCTGACTTCAGGGACACGAGCCCTGGGTGAGAAAAAAGGACCTCTTATGACAACAAGCACGTTCTCCACAAAGATACAGTCAGTGCGAGTATCTGTCCACCTAATGACATGTCATTAACCTGCACAATGAAGGGGAGACACAGAACGCTGAAGGAACACGATTACCCATTCAGGCCTGGTGTGTGTACTGAGAGTGGAAAATACAACTTTTCAAAGACTCCAGGGACGGTCACAATGACAGATGTCCACGAACATTAATTCGCTGTAAAATAAATCTTCATAAAATAAAGCACTGCAGGCAACATTAACCTTAAATTATAGCCAGTAGTAATCATACAGTAAAAAGTTGCTACCCTCCCAATAATTTCTTAAAAATCTCTCGACTCCTGGGAAGAAAGCCAGGGAACGGGGGCATCAGCATGGCAGGCTGCAGCTGGCGCAGTGCTGAGAGAAATGAGCTGATGTAATTACTTAGAGGAAGAAACAAGAAGAAATACGAATAAGTAAATTAGATACCCTGATCAACAATAACGGAGACAAAGTGACTCGATATGGATAAAAGGAAATACGAGTCAGACATCATTACTGTCAACTATTAACAGAGGAAGAAGGAAAAGAGGAACAAGAAGAAAAAATGCAAAATGAGAAATGAAAAAGGGGAAGCAGGCAAGGGTAGAGGAGAGACTTGAAAGGCCGTGATCAGGGAGCACCTCGACGGCTCAAGTCAGTCAGGCGTCCGCCTCTTGATTTTGGCTCAGGTCATGATCTCACAGCGTGTGAGTTTGAGCCCAGCATCAGGTTCTGTGCTGACAGCGTGGAGCCTGCTTGGGATTCTCTCTCTCTCCCTCTCTCTTGCCCCTCTCTGCTTGTGCACACGCTGTCTCTCACAATAATTTTTTTTTTAAAGGTACTTTGCCTAACTCTATGCCAATAGACTTGAAAATCTGAACAAAACAGATCGTTTCCTAGGAAATATAATTTGGCAAAGCTGATTTGGGAAGAGGTAGAAGGTTAAAGCAGACTGATTTTCATAAAGGAAATGGAGAGAACTTCCAAAGAAGTTTGTCCCTGCTGTAGACAAACAAACAGAAAAAAATCAGTGCAGAACTTCCGTGGAATCGTTGTAGTTCCGTTTAAACCGTTCAGAGAATCGAAAAAATACTGCTTCTAAATTACTTCTATTAATTGAGCGTAACACCGGTAGTGAAATGCCACAGAGCTCAAGTGAGAGTGACAGAGGGGCAGCACTTAAGGTCCCGCAGAGCGTGCTGGTGAGGAGGGGCCCCAGTCTCTCCAGACCCTGGTGTCCGGGCGTGCAGCAGGTGACAGACAATCACCGAGTATGTGAACAAGTCTACACCGGGTCCTGTCGGAGGCACGATGCCAAGATGTCTCATCTTTGCCTGTGGTCCCCGTATTCTGGAGGGGACAGGATGCTCTGTCCGGTGGTGTGGGGAGGGTTTCAGGGGGCAGCGCCCACTGCACTACGGGGGGGACTGAGGCACAGCTCCGCACACGGGGTCGTGGTGCTGGGGGAGACCCCCCCCCCCACCAGGGGAGCAGTACACGAGGGAGAGGCCTGGAGAGGTAGCTGTTGTGGCCGATCCGAGGAGGGGTGTCGAGGCAGATCTGGGGGTCGGGCAGAGTTTGGTGAGACTCAGGGCCACGGACTAGAGAGGGCCGGGGGCGGGCTGGTCCCCAAACCCTGGGGAGCCACCAAGTGGGCGGCAGGAGCCCATGTCCTGAGGCGTGTGGGCGAGCTCCTGATGGCGGGGGTGGGGGGTGGGGTGGCAAGAAGGCCTGTTGAATAAAGACGCGGCTGAACAGACCGGCCCAGACTAACGGCCAGGCCAGGGGAGTGGTGGCCGCAGGACACACGAAGACGGGAGAGGGGTTCTCGTACCAGGAAGAAAGTTTTGAGGAAACAAACTGTACTGTGACTGATGGGTGAGGGAGGTACTTGTAACCATCAGGGAGGGCTCCCTGCCAGGTGGCCATGGGCCACACTCCTTCCTTCATTCCTGGTGGACCCAGTTCTGCCCCACCTGCTGGTCTGCGTTGCCGACCTCGGCCCATTGGGAGTCGGGAACGTTTCGTGGGCTCCATGGCTGCTCCTGGCCTGGACCGCGGTTCTTGCCGCCTCGCGGGGCCACACGGTGGTCCTCAGGCCCCCACCTCGGGCTGGGCTCCCCCAAGGCCTCGCTGTTGTCGCCCAGGCCTACGTCTGGGTCCCGCATACCCATCAGAGGCCCAGCCCTCTCAGGCTCAGCACAAGTGGGGAACCGCCCAACCAGGAACTGGGAACTGGGAGACCGGGAAGCTGGGGTTGAATCGGGGGCAGAAAGTGTCCTTTGTTTGTCGTGAGCCAACAGCAGAAAATACGGCACAGTCGATTCTTAAAATTATGAGGATGAAGTTCATACAACGTAAAATGAATTATTTTATCTTTTCACGTGTTTATTATTTATTGAGAGAGAGAGAGAGAGATTGACTGTGTGCATATGCACTGGGGAGGTGCAGAGAGAGGGGGAGAGAGACAGAATCCCAGGCGGGCTCCATAATGTCGGCACAGAGCCTGACACAGGGCTCGAACCCACAAACTGAGATCAAGAGTCAGACGCTTAACTGACTGAGCCACCCAGGCGCCCCAAAACAAATCATTTAAAAATGCACAGTTCAGGGCGCTGGGTGGCTCAGTCGGCTAAGCGTCTGGCTTCGGCTCAGGTCAGGACCTCAGGGTTCATGAGTTCAAGTCCCGCGTCAGGTGAACAGGAGCCCCGCCTGGAGGGAGCCTTGCTTCTTCCTGTCGCTCTCTCTCTGCCCTCAGTCTCTGCCCACCCCCCGTCGAAAACAAAAGTGTGTGATCCAGGGGCATCTAGTCCATTCGCACCGGTCAGGATGCCGTGCCTTTTCACGGCTGCGTGATGCTCCGTTGTGCGGCCGGCCCACGCTCTGCTTGTCGATGGGCCGCCGGTGGGCTGTTGTGAAGCCGCTGCCGTGAACGCGTGTGGACGTGGACGCGGCACGGTGTCTGTTTCCGGCCCCTTTGCGTGTGTACCTGAGGCGTGGGACTGCCGGGGTCCGCGGTGGCTCCGCGCTACATTTTGGAGGAGCCGCCAGACTGTTTTCCATGGCAGCTTCACCGTTTTCCGTTCCCGCCTGCGGAGTGGGGGGGCCCAGTTCCCCCCGTCCTTAGCAACACGTGTTGTTCTCTCGATTTTTTACTCTGGCCGTTCCAGTGGGTGTGGCTCCGACTCGCGTCTCCTTGAGGGCCAGTGGCGTGGAGAACCTTTGCGCCCGCCGGCCGTTTGCGTGTCGTCCTTGGAGAGGGGTGTAGCCGAGCCCCTCGTCCGTCTTGAAGTCAGGTGTCTTTTGTCGAGTTGTAAGAGTCCTCCATACGTTCCGGCTATTAGACCCTCATCAGATGCGATTTGTAAGTGTTTTAAAATATTATTTTATGTGTTGTGAAGAGCGAGACAATTTTCTTTGCGTGGTTTAAGCTCCTGTTTAGGCCACTGGCCCATTTTGAGTTAAGTTTTGTGTGCAGAGCGCGGTGGGTGTGACAGCTGACGTCTCATTCAGCTTCTGCCGCTGCGTGACCCTGACAAGGGGCCCCCGTGGGCCCAGCTCTGCAACCCTGCCCTCGGCCGGATGCAGGCCGGGGCATGCCTTGGGGACGATTCGAGGCAAGGGCCTCCCTTCCGACCGGGTGGCTGGCGCCAAGCTGTGGGGCCCGGGCGGTGGGGAGTGGTGGCGCGGTGTCTCCACCCTGCCCTGCCTGCTTCCTTCGTCCCTCCCCCTGGGCCGGGTGGGAGCCCGCACGGAGAGCGGGAGCGGGAGGACGGGGCCACGGAGACGGCGGTGCTCTGCCTGTTCCCCGCTCTGCAGCGTGCTGCGTTCAATCCCTGAGTGGTGTCCCTGGTGTCGCTGCACGCCGGTGACACCCTCTCGGAGGCTTTCACCGAAGCCCATCTTTATCCCAGCGTGTCTGAAACCTCTGCAGCCTTTCCTCTGGAGAAAACAGTAAGGCCCAGAAAGTGTCCGAGCCCCCGGGGCTGCGTGGAACTCGGGCCGGCGATGCGCCAGGAGCAGGGCAGCTCCCCACGATGGGACACGGGTGAGGAGAGGCCGAGAGCTCGAGAGCTCGGGGAGGGCCGGGGGAGTGGGAGCTAGAGACGTGAGCAGGGGCCAAATCTCCCAGGGCTTGGAGGCCGTAATGCAAGCGGGCTTGGCCCCAAGATCAAGGGAAACTGCCAGCTGGGCCCCTCTGCGGTGTGAGGTTGGGAGAATTGGCCACGGGCACCTGGCTGAAAAGTCTGGTTTTTGTCATGGGACTGACCGAAGCTGGCCACCCCTGCCAGGTTCCTCCCACCCAGAAGGGACAGGTGGGGTTGGGCCCAGGCAGGAGCCGGACTTTGTTACCCGGGTTGGTCTGGCTCTGAGCCTGAGTTCTGAGCTGTGCTTGCAGTGCTGCCAGGGCGCCCTCCACCTCCTACCCACCTGGCCTTGGGTCCTCAGAGGAGCCATGGACCCCAGAGGTGAGTGGAGAGGAACAAGGGCTCCGGGATGGGGCAGTGGTTACCCACATGGGGCCCTGCCCATCTCTGCTGGGCTTCCGGCCACCTGGAGCCAGAGGTCAGGTCGGGCTGAGGGCCGGCGGCAGGGAGGGGGGGCGGCTGGGTGCCGTGGGGGCAGGGAGGGTCTGGGAGCTGCATTTGCTTATGTGTGCGGGCGTGGGGGTAGTCTTGGGCAGGGATGATGCTGGCGCCCCAGGAAAGTGCAGCAGAATGTGGCCAGAGCACTTAGTGTGGAGGGCAGACTTGGGGGAGATATCTTGATTTGCCATGAAAAGCTCCCTGCCCAGCCCTCCTGTCCCTGTGCCCTCTCCTGGGCTCTCTCCTTTCTCTACTAGTCCAGGCCCCAGAGGCTGGAGCAGGCGGTCGATGAGGGAATTTCCTCCTGCCGTGAAGCCTGTAGGAGACTCTCAGGAGCTCAGAGCTCAGACATAGCCAGTGCTTGGGGTAGGGGAGCCGGCTCACCTGCTGGGGGACCAGGACAAAGGAGACAGAGAAAAGGAGGGACAGAGGAAATAGGCTGAGGGGAGGGCCACCTCCTGTGGGTGCAGGCTGGGTCCCTGATATCACTAATGCTGCCTGTAGCTGGCCCAAGGTCATACTATGAGGCTGGGGTTTAAGGACAGGAAAGGAGAGAAGGGAGAGGGGAGGGGCCTGGAGAGCCAGGAGGAAGGCCCCTTCCTGGCCCAGCCCCCACCCCAAGCCCGGCCAGGGTGCTGGGGTCTGCTGCATATTTGCCCACAGGGTGGTCTCTGCATGTCTGGCCGAGAGAAGGAAGCTTCTGTCTGGCCCTCGGCCCTCTCTTCCCGCCATCTCTGCAGCTGCCGGGAAACAATTCAACACAGCAACTCAGGTTCTTGCTTGTTAGCAGGACTGCAGCCCCTGGCCCAGCCCCCGTGGCTGAGTGTAGGTGGAGAAACCCTAGCCCCGTGGGCAGGCAGAGCTCTGGGCATTGGGAGCCGTCGGACACCCCCCCCCGCCTCCCCCCCGACACGGGGGCTTTGACGCAAACCACACAGCAGGCCCGCCAGCTCAGAGCTCCCACCGGGGCCACCCTGTGCCCTGGTGCCTGTTCTCGGTGACCAGGATGGAGAGGACGTGATCCTGGTTTGTGCACATTTCCTAATGCCCGGGACCTGGCATTGTTTGTTCACCTTCTCATCTGTGGCCCTTTGCAAGAGCCTGGCACACAGTGTGGCCTCAGTGAAAGTTCCAGAACGGCAGTCCAAAGCATGTGCCCAAAGCTGGGACGTGAAAATGGGCTGTGTGGGTCCAGATCTCCTAGGTACCCTCCACAGCTGGGGTCGAACCGCAGGCCCTGCGGTCTCCCCTTCTCTGACCAGAGGATAAAGGTAGGTGACCCGGAGGCCTCTAGGAAGGCCCCCGGGTCTCTGCTCAGCCATCTCCCCTGAGAGCAGGAGGAAGGGGCCCTGGAGAGACGCTGGGAAGGTCCAGGGAGATCAGGACACAGCCCTAGATTCCTCCCTCCATTCCGTCCTGCCTCCTGGGACTGGGCCTGGCTGGGGTGGGGGGATGCAGGGGGGGGGGCGCCCTGGGGGCACCTGGGAGGAGACAGAGTGGGAAGGGGCTTCTTCAGCCCCTCAGGGAGACAGGGCTCAGCCTGGGCAGGAGGGCACATGTTTTTCCAGAAGAGGAAGGCAGAGACAACGGTGTGGTCATCAACCTTCTTTTGTTGATAAGAGGCAGCCAGACTGGGAGCAGGGCTCCCTCAAGAAACCCCGTGCCCAGCTAGCTGGGAGGGGTGCCCTGGGCGTCCGCGGTTGACTTGTGCCCTGGTTCTAAAGTGTGTCTGCTCTCCATGCCCAGAGCAGAGACCCCGTGTGGGTGGTGGCTGGTGGGAAGGACAGCTCCTGGGGCCAGCGGAATCCCACGGCCGCGGAGGCACGAGCTGAGTGGTATTCCACGGTGTGGACAGACCGCACTTCCCTTATTCCTTCATTCGTTGTTGGACACGAGTTACTCCCACTTTCCGGGACTACTGCTGCCATGAGCATGTGCAGACCCAGCAGTGGGATTGCCGGACCACGCGGCAGTTCTGTGTACATTTTGAGGAATTGCCGAGCTTTCTGCCCCCAGCAGCCGCACCCAGGACCACACTCTGAAGGTGTGACTGACACGTGTGCTGGTGCGTCGAGTTGGGGTGGGAAGACGCCTCTGATCTGTCCGTGCGCTCCGGTGCCTGGCCGTGACGTGGGAAGTGTGCCCCGCGGGGGGCCTGGGTGACGGGGACCCAGGGTCCTGTTTGGCTGTGAAAGGGCTGGTGTGCCTTCAG
Source organism: Panthera uncia (assembly GCF_023721935.1). Taxonomy (NCBI): domain Eukaryota; kingdom Metazoa; phylum Chordata; class Mammalia; order Carnivora; family Felidae; genus Panthera; species Panthera uncia. The sequence continues at coordinate 89,784,693 of NC_064807.1, forward strand.
TGGGGAGGGTCCACGAGTGCTTAGGTCCCCAGGTCCAGGGGTCGACAGAAGGTAAAGGCTGGAGAATGACCGGAGGGGATGGCAGGGTAGATGTCATAGTTCATGCTCCCATGGTGCACGGTGGGCGCAGAAGAAAGGCTGGGACCACGCCTGGAGCCTCCAGTGTCTGTGGCCCCCCCTCCCCCCAGGAGGAGGTACAGAGGTGGCTGGGCGGGTGTCACCAGCAGACAGACCAGAGGGAGCAGAGTTCAGCCACGCTGCTGGGGCAAGTGGACTGAGGGCGGAGGAGAGGGTGCGGGGTTAGGGCTGCAGGGGTCCCGGTGGGTGGCTGGGGTGAAGGCTGGTTGGGGAGGGGGAGGAGAGAAGGGGAGGAGGGACGGAGGGTACGGAGACAGGATGATTCAATCTCTCCAGGGCAGGGGAGCAGTGGGAGGGCCCCAGGAAGGGAGTGTCCAGGGAGAACATGCATGACGCACGCACACCATATGTTCCCCGTGCTGTGCAGGATCCCTCTCACCCAAGCCCTGCTCTGATTGGGGCGGGGTCTCCCAGCTCCCCTGGGTCAGCCCAGCCACTGCCCCGTGGCGCACCTGATGGGGCACATCTGGCCTCTTCAGTTCAATCTTTCTTGCGCGGCGGTCACCGTAGCGAGGTCGAATGCCTGCGGCCTGAGTTGTCACCCAAGACCCTTTGCCCTTGGTGGGCAGGGCGCCTGGCTGGCTCGGTTGGTGGAGCTCTCAGGTCATGATCTCATGTTCGTTCGTGGATTGACCCCCACTCCGGGCTCTGTGCTGACATCACAGAGCTTGCTTGGGGTTCTCTCTCCCTCCCTCCATCCTTCTCTCTCTCTCTCTCTCTCTCTCTCTCTCTCCCCCCCTCCCTCCCCCCCCTCCTTCCCCCTCTCTCTCTCTCTCAAAATAAATAAACATTAAAACAAACCAAAGAAAAAACAGTTCATGGGCGCCTGGCTGGCTTGGTCCAGTCCGTGGAGCGTGCGACTCTTGATCTGGGGGTTGTAAATTTGAGTCCCACATTGGGTTTAGAGATTAAAGATAAAAAATTAAAAAAAAAAACCCATTCAGTAGTTGTTCTTATTTATTAGATCCTAGGAGCTATTATCAAAGGGCTTGGGGGTTTATGATAGGAGTTCCAAACTTTAAAAAAAAAATGTTTCTTTGATTGCGTTTATGGTTGTCTTTTCAACTGTGCGTGAAAATTTTATTTTCACCGGGTCATATTTATTTGTCTTCATTAAGGGCTATTAAGAAGAAATCTGTGCCCACACTTAGAAAGGGCCTGACCCTCTCTAAGACTGAAAATGCAGCATCTCTGTCTTATTCTGGTTTATTTATGGGTTTATCTAATTTTATTATTTGGAGCGGGCAGTAGCCTTGCATGGTTCAAAGCTAAAAACGATCCCTCGACGCGATGGAGAAGTGTGACTGGTGCCTGACCTTTGCCGGCCCCTCTGCCAGCCTCCTGCTCCCTGTATGTAACCGTTTTTAGTCATTCCCCGCGCAGCCTTTTAGGTTTTTTAGGGAAGCGTGAACAACATACAAAAGGTAGAGTATTGTCTTCGCTGTTCCGTACCTTGCTTTAAACCTGTGCTAAGCGTGCCCCTACTCTCTCTCAGAGCTGCACAGCATCCCCTTTGTTGGTCACGCAGAAGTGGACTTCAGTCCCTAGCCATGGACACTGGGGTCCTTTCCAGGCTCCTGCTGTTACAGACAAAGCCTTCGTGAATAACAGTCATTTTACGCATGGGCAGGTGTCTCTGTGGTAGAGATCCCCGGAAGTGGGTTTGCCCGATCACATGCTGAGTGAGTCTGACTCTGGGTAAACACTGCCAGATGTCCCTTCCCATGGACTCCCTCCCCTTCCCACCCCCTACAGTGGTGTTTCTGAACCTCACCCCTCCCCAGTTATAGCAGTATAAGGAGGGAAATAAAATTGAATTTAAATTGCCTCCAAAGAGAGGGGGCACCTGGCTGGCTGGGTCAGCAGAGCACGTGACTCTTGATCGCGGGGTCTTGAGTTCAAGCCCCACATGTGGCATAGGGCCTACTTTAAAAACAAAAAAATGTCCCTAAAGAGAAAAATACTAAGGAGTAAGATTTTGGCGGGTAAAGTTAAGCTTTGGAAGGCCACAAATAATTAATGTCTAAGGTGGTGGGGTTTTTTGTCTTTTTTTTTTTTTTTTTTTGCATCCCCAAGAACCAATTTTCACCTTCTCAGGTGATGTCCCTACCTGCCGGCTCCCCACACCCCCTGCCTTGAGAGCAGCCGGCAGACGCGGTGTGTTATCGCCCTCTGGTGGTGGGAAATGGTATCTCACTGTGTCTTGCTTTTTTTTTTTTTTTTTTTTTTTTTTTTTAAACCAGCTCCAGGATAATTGACCTATAACTACACATATTTAAACTGTGCCTTTAGGGGCACCTGGGTGGCTCAGTCGGTTAAGCATCGACTTCAGCTCAGGTCATGATCTCACAGCTTGTGAGTTCCAGCCCCCACGTCAGGCTCTGGGCTGACAGCTCAGAGCCTGGAGCCTACTTGGGATTCTGTCTCCCTCTCTGTCTGCCCTCCCCTACTCGTGCTCCCCCCTCTTAGAATAAATAAATAAACATTAAAAAAAAAAAAAAACAACTTTGCCTAATCCGAGGCCAAAAAAGCTACTCTTTATTTTTGCACACACCTCTGGGATTGCACATTTGGATACATGTGGCTTTTCACATTTTCACACCCAGAGGAAACGGACGTATCCCTCTTAGACCCAGTGAAACTCTTTGGTAACAGTGTCTGGGCTGCACCCAGGTGTACATGTGCATGTTTTGTTTGTTTGGTGGTTTTCTCAGTCCAGCACTTGGGACCCCCCAACACATTTGTGATCAATGAGGTTCTCGCCGCTGGGACATCGGGCTTGGGCGTCGTAAAACCCAGCGGTGGGTGGCTCGGGGGAGGAGGCTCTTTATCAGTGGTGGGTCCTGCTGTACCCACCACCTTCAGCTAAGATTTAACTGATGCACGCGGTATGGCTTCCTTCCAACGTGCCCCTTTCCCGGGGTGCCACACCCCTGTATGGGCTCTCCCACCATGATGTATTATTGTATGTAGCTGTACTGCGAGGTGCCCGTGGGGTGCGGGGTCCCCTCGGTGAGAGGGTTGGTGCACCGTCGTCTGTCACAGCCCTCCTGGGCCCTGTCCTTCACGCTCTGCCTGTGGGGTAATGGCTGTGGTGCGCCCCAGCCTCTGAAGTGTGAAGAGTCGACCCGCGTCCCCGGGGGCTTGTCAACAAGGAGGGGCACCAGGGCGGGTGCCCAGGGGCTGCAGGGCAAGGCTCAGTGGGTCATGCCTCCAGGAGAGGTGTAACCCTCCTTCCCTGAGGGCACACAAGAGGGAGAGGGCTTTCAGCTGGAGCCCACAGAAGCCCCTCCCTGCCCAGTGCCCAGTGCCCAGTGCCCAGTGCCCAGTGTGGGCCCCAACAAGGTGATTCGGGTGAACTGGCCCCGGAATAACCCAGGCTTCCTCTCCGCAGGCTTCTGGGGAAGGAGTGCCAGCTCCTGGCTGTGCGGGCTCCTGCTCTTGGCTGCGTGTCTGGGCTTCTACAGGTGAGAGTCTGGGGACGTCCCTGGGGTCCCTGTGGTGGGCTGGGGCTTAGTATAGCTAATTTGACTTTAATTCATGAAACCGGTCAGGGTTTTGGCCCACAGCCGTGGTCCCGGAGAAGGTGTTACCCACACGGTCGCTGTCATTTTGCAGATAAGGAAACCGAGGGAACACGGTGGTGTTTTCTGCATCAGGTGACCACTTGGCAGGGACACAGACTCCCAGCCAGCGCTCGGCTCTGCTCCCTGATGAGTTGTCGGCATTTATAGGTTCCCTGGGGAGAGGTGGGGGGCAGAGGGCTTCCGAAGGCAGTGTTTTACAGCCTGTTAGAAACACCGGTTACGTAGAGCTCACACCGTGCTTTAAATGCATTTACTGAAAACAGATAACACCTTTTTTTTTTTTTACTGCCTTTCATTTGTTTAAAACAAACAGTAAAGTTTATGTTTCCAAACCAACTTAGTAAAATTGCCTTCCCTTAAAAAAAAAGAATCTAGTGGATCCTTTTCAGTGCACTGGTGAAACTGCCTCTAGCCTCAACTTTGAGGTGGAAACTGAATGTTCACATGTGCAGTCGAGACCACAGGAAGGCATTTTCACGTAGTGGTTAACCTTGAGAGCTGTACGCGTTTTCACTGATGACTTCCGTAAAGTAATCTGTTAGGAGTTCACACTTACTGGATGTGTATCCTGTGCTGGGCACCGAGCGAAATGCTTGATGGACATTCTTGTACATTCTCTCAACAACCTGTAAGATCTGCATTATTGTCCCCGTTTCACACCCGAGGAAGGTGAGGCTCCAGAGGTTAAGGTGAGACGCGGGTTATAAGGTAGGAAGTGGCAAGGCCAGGACGCAAACCCTTCCAAACCCACTTCCCGGGCCCCTGAGGGCGAGTCGACCTGGGGCCAGCATCTCATCTCAGGGCTGCGGGTCCAGCCAGCGCGTGCTCTGGAAAACGGCGCCCTCACTCTGTCGGACATGTCAACACATTCCCCTGGAGAGGCGTTTACTGAGCCTGGTGTTGGTGTGTGTGCGCGCGCGCGTGTGTGTGTGTGTGTGCGCGCGTGCCAGGATGTCACTGTCAATGGGACAGCTCCTTGTCTTGAGCAGTGTCCGATCTGGTAGGGGGAATACACAGGTGATAGGCTGCCACGAGAGTGGGGACGGGCTTTCCCGGATCTCCCAGGACGAAGACACCCCTTGATCTGCCAGAGGTGGACACTGGCCAGGGCTGTGAAGGGCCAGTCTGGTGTCAGCGACAATGGAAAGCGACCGATGGAACAGTGCTGGTGGGGGCAGTTGTACTCGTCCAGGTGGCCCCTGCCCACCGCGTGGGGGTTGTAGACCAGCACAGGGACCTCCTGAATTGCTGTGCTGTCCTCCCGGGGCCTGGTGTCCACTTCAGAGCTTGCCTGTGTCCTGCTGCGGGTCAGGGGGCTGAGCTGGCTCCACAGCCTGTCCGGCAGGTGATCAAGGCCCCACCTGAACTTTATACGGCAGCAGAACTCCGTCCTCTGCGAGCGGCCTGTCCCGATGTCTGATTCTTAGAATGTGCCCTTGAACTGCACGAGAATATTCTTCCTTGTAGCGTAAGGGCCCCAGGGAGCGCTGAGAGCGTGTGGCCCCTTCGGTGTCATGCCTTCAGCTTTTTGGAGACACCTGTCCCCGTGCCCTGCCGCTCCCCGCTGGGTCCCAGTTCTGAAGCCCCTCACCCCGCTCGGACTCACTGAAGTTCACAACGTGTGTTACAGCAAGGTTCCCAGGGTGGCAGCCCAAGGGGTCTGGGGTCTGGGGTCAGGGGTCTGGCCTCTTTTCTCCATCGAGATGCCATGGTTCTTTTGGGTTATTCATCCAGCGCCTCCTTCCTCTGCATTATCCCGTGTTTAGATCTTGTTTTTTCTTCTTTTCTCCCTCATTTCGACACACCTTGGATTCCTTTTTAATTTTTTTAGACTGGTAAATGTTTAGTACCCAAAAGATTCACCTGATTATTTGTTTTTTTGTTTTTTTTTTTCAACGTTTTTTTATTTATTTTTGGGACAGAGAGAGACAGAGCATGAACGGGGGAGGGGCAGAGAGAGAGGGAGACACAGAATCGGAAACAGGCTCCAGGCTCCGAGCCATCAGCCCAGAGCCCGACGCGGGGCTCGAACTCACGGACCGCGAGATCGTGACCTGGCTGAAGTCGGACGCTTAACCGACTGCGCCATCCAGGCGCCCCAAGATTCACCTGATTATTACATTAAGCTTCCTTCTAAAATATTTATTTATTTTGAGAGAGAGAGGAGGGGCAGCAAAGGAGAGAGAGAATCTCAAGCAGGCTCCACACTGTCAGCACAGAGCCCACCGTGGGGCTTGAACTCGCGAATCGTGAGATCATGACCTGAGCAGAAATCAAGAGTCGGTGCTTAAGCGACTGAGCCACCCAGGCGCCCCCGGCTCCCTTCTGTGTTTTAACAGGCCCCCTAGGTGATTTGGATGCAGGCTGACATCGGTCTCTCTCTCTCTCTCTCATTCTCTCTCACAAAACAAAACAAAACAAAAAAGAAAATAGAAGAGGGGGTGGCGCCTGGGTGGCTCAGTGGATTGAGTGTCTGACTCTTCGTTTTAGCTCAGGTCATGAGCCGGGCGGGGGTTGTGGGATCAGGCTCCACACTGAGCGTGGATCCTGCTTGGGATTCTCTCTCTCTGTCTCTCTCTCTGTCTCTCTCCCCCCCCCCACCCCTCTCCCTGACTCATGCACTCTCTCTATCTCTAAAGAAAAATAAAAGAGAGAGAGAGAGAAATAAGCAGAAAGGAACACAGAAAGGAGGCATGACTCCAGACTTGAGAGTGTCCGCAGGTCACCTGGGGCGCTTGTTGGAAAGAGAGCTTTCTACATACACACGCCTCCAAAGTGCTCAGCACTGTGCAGGGGCCTGGAATTGCATCTAGAAACGACTCCTCAGGTGAACGGGATGCCGCGGTCCTCGGCCCTGCTGTTGGTTACCGTGGTGATGGGATTGCGTCACAATGGTCCAGATGACCAGCAGGAGTGGGGATGGGGCCAGAAGGGCTCTGGTCGGGCCCCACGTCCATTTTCTCAGGAGCCAGAGGCCAAAAGGGTGAGAATGTGTGTGTTAAAGTCTCAGCCTCGAACCCCCATCCTGTCGGTCCTCCCGCCCGGCCAAGACTCAGTTTCACACTCTTGTTTGTCCCCCAGCAATGTCTTCAGGCTGATTCCCGGACGGAGGCAGATAGAAGAGTCTCGAAGGTAATGGCGGCGTCTTTGGATTCAGGGCGGTTCCTTCTAGAAAGATCTAGAGCAGAAATAGAAATATACATATGTACTGAATTGGAGGTACTTCTAACCGGAGACCCTCGGTTCCCAGTGTGACTCCCGAGTCCCTCCCTCCACCGTGTTTTCTCAAACCTTGACAAAGGACAAGGCAGAGAAAGTTCTAGCTTGCGCTGGAGAGAACACGTTTACAGAGTTCACGCACTGCCCAGCGGGCTGTGCGGCAAGGCCGGGATTCTGGGAGGGATAGCGCCTGGTATGGGTTCCGGGGTCCCTTCAGCCGCTTCGACGGGGCCGAGCGGGGGTGGGGGCCCTCTGACCCCGTCAGGGCCCAGACAGGTCGAGGCTCAGTGTCCTCTCAGAGCCCATTCCTTCCAGAGCTGGCCTCTCTGGCGACCTGTGAACAGATAAGGTGACAGCTCCCAACCGGGACGCGTCACGAGCCCCCAGGGCGTGGCCCGACCCCAGTTCTCTCTCCGTCCAGCTTGGGGGGCCCACACATGCTGGTCGGATGGCCAGGTGGATGGTGGGCTCAGCTGGCGTCACTTTTCTCTCCAGCAGCACGGAGGGCCGTCCCCTGCAGGGCCAACAGGAGAGCCTGCCATCGAGGTAGTGACTTCCGCTCCTTCCTCCTCCCTCACAAACACTGGCCTTCGTCGGCCCCACTGAACTCCATCCAGGAGCCTGTCTCCCCTCCCCCCACCCCCAGGCCTGGCGGGGGTCCCCAGGGGTCGGTGTGGGGGGGGGATGCACACCTAATCCTGGCCTGGGGCGCCCCCCTCTCGAGGGCATGGCTCTTTGTTGGCAATCGCTACTTTTCACGAAGTGAGTCGATGGAACCTTTCCTCCCTCAGCCAGGATGGCCGCCGTGTGGTCCCGCAGGGGATGCTGCTGGAGACAAAGCAGTGCAGGTGAGGGGCGGGGAGCGGGGCTCCCGGGGCTGACAGGGTGAGAGGGGCCTTGCCAGAGCTCTCCTGGGGATTCCAGGACCCACAGGGGCAGCCACGGCTCCTGCCTCCTGGTCTCTGCTCCTCCTTCCCAGGTGTGTGTGTGTGTTGGGGGGGCAGTTTCTCCCGAGGCCGCGGTCACGCCCTGCGGGTGAAGCCGTGCACCATGCTCCCAGACACGGTCAGCGTGTCCAGGGTTTCTCGGCCCTGCTTCAGACCCCCGCTCCGCTCCCCCGGCCCAGGCTCGGCATCACACGGGAACTTTCTCCTCAGGGGCCGTGACGTGGCCGGCCCTGGAGGAGACCTGCCCGCCGGCACGGGAGCGCTTCCCCCAGGACCCGGCCCTGGGCTGAGTGCTCTCTGTTTCCCTCCCTCAGTGAAAGGGACTGCCCTCCGGACACCTGCAGAGTCCCTGAAGTCCCCAGGTATGGGGACCACCTCTTCGGGTGTTTCTGTGCCTCTTTCTGAGCAAGTCAACATGTGCCTCCCCATCCCCTTCCTCACCCCCACCCAGTCCAAGGCCTGATTCCCGGGGGAGAGGAGGGTGATGGGGGAGAGGAGGGTGATGGGGGCACAGGAGAACAGGAGGAGACGTTAGGTGATGGGAGTCACAGGGGGTTTCCACTTGACCTCCAGCCGTGGGGCTGCTCAGTGTCATGCCCGTGGCACGCTCGGCCCCGGCTTCTCAGCCCTCAGCTCAGCTAACACCTGAGGATGATGTGGCCCGGGGAGGGCATGGAGGTGGGCGCGGCATGGGGGCTGGATGGGGTGGGGGTGGGCCTTCGTAGTTGTGAGGTAGACCCACGTTAGGACTTACAACACAGGGAGAGAGAGAGAGAGAGAGGGAGGGAGAGAGAGGGAGGAGATGTGGGGAGTCTAGAGCCTTGGCAGTTACCAGAGACCTTGAGGGGTGACCCCCTTTCCTCTGCTTGGCTTTTAGCCTCATCGGTTTATCACTGGGAAGCATGTGGCGTCCCCAGGGCTGGGTGGGCACACTTGACCGCTGTCTGTCTAGTGAGTGGACAGGTGACTAGTGGACAAGAGGAAGAAAGGAAGGAGGGACGGAGGGGGAGCAGGAGAGAGGAAAGAAGGAAGGAGGAAGGAAGGAAGGCAGGAGGGCAGGAGGGCGGGCGGGCAGGCTGGCAGTCCTGTGGTGCTCCTGGCACAGCTGGCCATCTAGACGGGGAGGACGGCACCTTGTGGCTGTGGGCGTAGACTGCCTGGCTCCGAGACGCTTCTGGATGCGACCGTCCTCCTCCCTGACGCGTGTCTTCTCTGCAGGATGGTTTACCCCAAGGCCCAGCTCCTGCAGCCTGTGTAAGTTAGCACATCCCTGCCGTGGCCACCGGCCCGCCTCGAGTTCTCCTCGCCCTCACTGCCACCTGTCCTAGCCTTTTCTTTTCCTTCTCTTGCCGTGAGAGGGGGCTGGGCTCATTGCCAATGGGTCTGGTCCCGGGCGAGGGTGCCAGGGAAGGCGCCTCCAACTCCCGGGCCTGGGGAGCATGGGTGTCCACAGAAGGCACGGAACCCTCTCTCATCTCTTCCTGGGGACGCAGGACAGGTCCGGGCTGGGTTCCCCCGGTGCAGGCGCCCGGCCTCCTCAGCCCGCACCGCCTGGCTGTTCTGCCCCAGATGGCGCTGGCAGCCGGTCCCTGTGGCCTCAGACAGGAAGGTCGCCCTGAGGCCACGCTGGTCAGCCCTCACTTTACAAGCAGGGAAACTGAGGCCCAGAGAAGTGAAGGTACTTGCCTGAGGCTGTGCGACCGGCGAGGGCGCGGTCAGGTTCTGAGCCCAGGCCGGGCGACCTCCCTGCCGGGAGAGCTGCGAGTGCTCACTGTCTTTTCTGACACCAGTACCCACGCCTCCTTGAGTCCTTAGAGCCACCCGGAGGCCGTGACAACCTGACACATGACCTCCCTGGAATGAGAGGGCTGTCCCTGGGGAGGACGGACACACACACACACACACACACACACACACACACACACACCAGGTCCGAAGCACTCCATTTAAAATATCTCAAAAATACGAAGTCTCTCATTTTAAAAACCGATCACGCATTGAAAGGATGGTGTTTTGGACGTTGCGGGTTAAACAACATATACCAGATTAATTGTAACTTTACCTGGTCACTTTTTTTTTGTTCATTTCTGAGACAGAGCATGAGTGGGGGAGGGGCAGAGGGAGACACAGGATCAGAAGCAGGATCCAGGCTCTGAGCCATCAGCACAGAGCCTGACGCGGGGCTCGAACTCACAAACCATGAGATCATGACCTGAGCTGAAGTTGGACGCTCAACCGACTGAGCCACCCAGGCGCCCCTCACCTGGTCACTTTTACCTTTGTGTGCTTACTAGAACAATTTTAAATTACAAATCTCTGTTGGACACAGCCCATGTGGAGGGACGGGCTGGCGTGAGCCTGTTCTCGTGGGTCCTGGAGCCGTGTCCTGAGAAGCCACGAGTGAACGGGCACTCGTGAGACAGGATGGGAGGAGAGGAGAGAGGTGTCCGTGCGGGCTAGGGTGGAGAAGGGACAGAGAACGTTCTGTGGGGCGACACTGGGGGGAGGGGAAGCCCTCGAGATGGGAGGGGGCTGGAGGCCTAGCTTTGCCCCTGAAGAAAACTCGTGTTACCCCCTACTCCCAGCAAACAGGTAGGTTTCCCACAGGGAACGATGCCGCCGCTCCCCCCAGTCAGCAGCCCCCACGGTGGGGGCTCACTCCCACAGCCGCTCCCCGCCCCCCACGTGCCAGTCGCAAGTTCTAGGTTGTCACCTGTGCTTTTGACGGACCGGCTGTAGCTCAGGGCTCCCACCGGCCCCTCCTCGGGCTCCATGACTTTCTAGAGTGGCTCCAGAACCCAAGAAGACCGTCTACTCTAGAGTCTCGGCGTATCACCAAGGGCGCGGGAGCAGCCAGGGGCACAGGTCCCCAGGGGGCGACGTGGGGAGGCCAGGGAGCCTCCGTGCCCTCTCGGACCCCGTCGTCAGGATCTGGTGGAGGCTCCCTCACACACGCACCTGCCGGGAGGATGGAGGCTGGGGCTGCAGTGTCACGCTTCTGACCACGGCGTGGTCTTTCCGGTGGCCAGTCCCCATCCGGAGCCATCCAGGAGCCCGCCCCGGGTCACCTCATTAAAACAGAAGGTGTCCCTATCACCCAGGAAGTTCCAAGGGGTTTAGGAGCCCCGTGTCAGGATCTGGGGTCAAAGACTGAATATATGTTTCTTACGGCCAAGTCCCTATTGCTCTCACTGAGATGAGCTCCTTCTCGGAAATGGGGTTGGGGGCCTCCCAGAAGGAGTGTCCTGTGGGACCCAGTACTCGGCAGTGCTCAGGAGACACTCCACGCGGGGCAGTGAGGGAATGGCAGGGTCAGGGCTCAGGGGCGGAGCTTGTGAGGCAGAGAGCACTGGATTGGGAGTCTGGAATCCCGGCTGCGTCTAACTGCGCTGCTCGCGGACTGTGGACCTTTGGTCCTTCCTTCCCTGGCCCACCTTTCCATGCCCTGCTCTAACGCACTGTGACCTGTTCCCTCTAGGAGGGCAGACGTGCTGGTCATGACCCCCTGGTTTGCTCCTGTCATCTGGGACGGGGTCTTTGACTCTGCCATTCTGGACGCACAATTCGAAAACACCACCGTTGGACTGACCGTTTTTGCCATCAGAAAGTAAGTGAGATCTGGGACGCCTGGGTGGCTCCGCCGGTTAAGTGTCTGACTCTTTGGCTCAGGTCATGATCTCACAGCACCTGGGTCTGAGCTCCGAGCTGGGCTCTGCCCTGATAGTGTGGAGCCTGCTTGGGATTCTCTCTCTCCCTCTCTCTCTGGCCCTCCCCTGCTCTCTCTCTCTCAAAATAAATAAACTTAAAGAAAAAAATAGGTAGGTAAGATCTTGGCAGCCGTGCGGAGAAGGACACGTGCCCAGGCTAAACCAGGAAGCCAAGCCCCAGGTAGGGGGCACTCCTCACCAGGTGTCTCTCTTTGCCAGGATGGGGTGCTCACAGGGGGAGGGGGAGGCGTGGGTGGCTTTGTGGGCAGGTGAACCTGGTGGGATTTGCACGGGCCACCAGGCACACCCCTGCTCAAAATAGCAGCCCCACACCTGAGAGTCGTCTGCTCCAGAAGTGACCGTATCAACCATTCAGAGGCCTGGCAGCCACTGCTGACCACTTAGCGGGACCAACCCTGTGACCCAAGCCCGGGAGCAGGTGCTCGGCCGCCCCGATGCGTTCCCCTGGGAGGCCGACTGAGGCTTGGCGTCCCAGTTAGCCGGAGCAGGCTTACTATGCGGTGGAGTCGGACCCGAAGCCTCCAAGCTGCATTTACGGCTTTGGGGTTAGCTTGTTTGCTTTGGAAACTGGCTCGTGTTTCACATCCGGCACCTTCGCCGGCACGTGTCGGGCGCCTTTGCACGTCGGCACACGCGGACCTTCCTCATCCTTTCGAACGGCTGCCCACTCTTACTCCAGAGCCACTGCATTTCCCGCTTGAGCTGACCGTTCCGGAGAGCTGCCTCAGGCAGCACCCTTGAAGACAACCTTGCATCGCGAAACTTTTCACTTGCGCGGCCGAGTTGCGAAAACGTCACAGTGAACGTGTGTCTGCCCACCACCCGGACTCCGCCACTAACGTTCTTGTTTTTCCCCTTCTCACTTTGCCTGGTTTTATTGGGATATAATCAATATGTAACATCGTCTCGATGTAAAGTGTACAACATAATCGTCTGATGTGTGTATGTGTCGTGAAACGATCACCCCAGGAGGACCTACTCTCGGCAACTTTCAAATATGCGATACGGTATGTCAGCTGCAGTGGCCATGCTGTGCGCTCCGTTCCCACAACTGATTTATCTTATGTCTGGAAATCCGTACCTTTCGAGCACCTTCACCGCTTTCCCCAGTCCTGCACCTCTTGCCCCTGGTAACCACTTATTGTCTGTTTCTATGGATTCGGGGTTTTTTGTTTTTGTTTTTGTTATTTAAAGACTCCACATATAAGTGGGATCACACAGTACTTATCTGTCTCTCTCTGACTTATTTCACTTACATAATGGCTTCGAGTGTCAACCGTGTTGTTGCAAATGGCAGGATTCCTTCCTTCTTTTCTTTCTTTCTTTCTTTCTTTCCTTCTTTTCTTTCTTTCTTTCTTTCTTTCTTTCTTTCTTTCTTTCTTTCTTTTTCTTCCTTGCTGAGTATATATATATCTCTCACACTTTCTTTATCGAGCCATCTGTTGGTGGACACTTGGGTTGTTTCTCTGTCCAGGCTGTTGTAAATACTGCTGCAGTGAACGTGGGAGGGCAGGTATCTCTTCAAGATACTGATTTAGGGGCACCTGGGTGGCTCAGTCCATTGAGCATCAATCACCTAAAATGATTGGTGAGTGTCCCAGGGTCATGGGATGGAGCCCCTCATTAGGCTCTGAGCTGAGTGTGAGTGTGGAGCCTGCTTGGGGTTCTCTCTCTCTCTCTCTCTCTCTCTTCCTCTCCCTCTTAAAAAAAACCTTAAAAAAGGATATTGGGGTGCCTGTGTGGCTCAGTCAGTTGAGTGTTTGACTTTGGCTCAGGTCATGATCTCACAGTTCTGAGTTCGAGCCCCACATTGGGCTTGCTGCTGTGGGTCTGTCAGTGCAGAGCCCCCTTCGGATCCTCTGTCCCCCGTTCTCTCTTCCCCTCCCCAGCTTGTGCTCTTTTTCTCAAAAACGAAATAGAACATTTTTTAAAAAATTAAAAAAGATACTGATTTAATTTCCTATCTTTACCCCCATCTCTATCATCTATCTCTTTCTACATCTCCAGAAGTGGGATTGCTGGATTGTAGGGTAGTTCTGTTTTTTTTTTTTTTTTTTTTTAACGTTTATTTATTTTTGAGACAGAGAGAGACAGAGCATGAACGGGAGGAGCAGAGAGAGAGGGAGACACAGAATCTGAAACAGGCTCCAGGCTCTGAGCTGTCGGCACAGAGCCTGACATGGGGCTCGAACTCACGGACTGTGAGATCATGACCTGAGCCGAAGTCGGACGCTTAACCAACCGAGCCACCCAGGCGCCCCTGGGTAATTCTGTTTTTAACTTTGCAGGGGCCTCCCTACCATCTTCCTACAGTGCACAAATGTGCCCTTTTCTCCGCATGCTTTCGGGCACTTGTGTCTCTTGTCTTCCTGAGATGAGCCTTCTAACGGGTGTGAAGGGATGCCTCATTATGGTTTTGATTTGTGTTTCTCTGACGATGAGTAATGTGGAGCACCTTTTCATGTACCCGTTGGCCATTTGAATATTTTCTTTTGTATGATTTCAGTCTTAAGTTTGCTCAGATTTGTTTTGTGGCCTAACATATGGTCTATCCTAGAAAATGTTCCATGTGCCCTTGAGAAGAACATATGTTCTGCCACTATTAGATGGAATGTTCTATGTTGTCTGTTAGGTCCATTTGGTCTATAGTCTTGTTCAAATATGCTGCTCCCTTACCGATTCTCTGTCTAGGTGACCTATCCATTTTTGAGAGTGGCTTATTAAAGTCAGCCATCAATATCGTATTGCTGTTTATCTCTCCTTTTAGTTATGTTAGTATTTGCTTTATGTGTTTAACTGCTCTGATGTTGTTGGGTGCATAAATGTTTACAATTGTTATATCTTCTTAATGGATTGACCCCTTTATCATTATAGAATAACCTTCTTTGTCTTCTTTGATCATTTTTAGCTTAAAGCCTACTTTGTGTGATATAAATATATCTTCCCGTCTTTCTTTCAGTCAGTGTTTGCTTGAAATATCTTTTTCTATTCCTTCACTCTTGGTCTGGTCTCTAAAGCTAGAGTAGGTCTCTTTTAGGCAGACTATTGTTGGATCTTTGAAAAACTTTTTTTTAATCCATGTAGCCATTCGACATCTTTTGAGTGGAGAATCCTTTTACCTTTTACAAAAGGTGATTCTTGAGAGGTCTCAAGTAATTCTTGAGAGGTCAGGACTTCCTGTTGCCATTTTGTTCATTGTTTTCTGACTGTTCTGTGGACTCTCTGTTGCTTGCTTCCTCTCTTGCTGCCTTCTTTTGTGGCTGGATGACTTTTCACCGGTAGCTTTGACTCCTTTACTATTCCTGGTAGTGTATCCACTACAGATTTTCCCTCTGCGGGTAGTAAGGCTTACATAAAATATTTTCTGTTTATAACAACCTCTTTTACGCTGATAACAACTTAATTTCAATAGCTTCTATAAACAATACTTTTACTTCTCTCTCTCTGTCTCACATTTTAGGTGATTGGTGCTACAATTCACATATTTTTAAATATTGTTTACATAAACAGATTACTGTATTCATGGTTGGATTTTTTATGTTTGTTTTTTTAACTCTTAGAGTTGTAAGTGATTTATGTACCGCCATTACAACATCTGACCTTGACTGTATGTTTACCATGACCAGTGGATTTTATCAATATATTAATGTTTTTATCATATTAGTCAGCATCTTCTTCCTTCTGCTGGAAGAGCGTGATGCCCTGTAGTATTTCTTGTAAGGTGGCTCTACTGGTGACGAACCCCCTTAGCTTTTGTTTGGGAACGCTTTCTCTCTCCTTCATTTCTGGAAATCAGCCTTGCTGGGTGTCGTATTCTTTCAACATTTTGACTATATCATCCCTCTGTCTCGTGGCCTGCACAGTTTCAAGCGTCACATGCTCTTCCCATTGAGCCACCCAGGCACCCTCCTTATCTTTGACTTTTGACAACTTAATTATAACGCATCTCTCCGTAGCCCTTTTCAGATTCAACCTATTTGGGGTCCTTTGAGCCTCATGAATCCAGATGTCCGGGTCTCTCATTTGGGAAGTTTTCAGCCATTATTGTTGTAAATGTATTTCCTGCCCATTTCTCTTTCTCTCCTCCCTCTGGGATTCCCATCATGCATATATTATTTGTTTTTATGGTTTCCCATAAGTCCATAAGCTTCACAATTAACATTTTATTGTACTTGCGTGATCAGTAATCTACTCGTCTGGTCGTCCTTCTGTCCATCTATCCATTCATACTTGCTTTTGCCACGTGTGAAGGTAAATCTGGGACATCAGCACATTCGCCCTAAATACTTCTCTGTGCATGTCATTAACTGGAGCTTGAGATGTGTTTATGGTTTTTCTTCTTCCCAGGCAAAATGTACATACACGAATTCCCTGGGTTTTGGCGAATACATATCGTCGTGTAACCAAAATTCTTTCTACGTATACAGTGTTCCCATCACCCCCAGAACGTTCCGTCGTGCCCCTTTCCGGCCAACCCCTCCCCCTACAGCCTCTCCTGCGGCGTCGCTTGTCCTGATTCTTTTCTACTCTAAGATTATGTTTGCCTCCTGGAGCCCTAAAGCACATCCTGCTTTGTGCTGCCTTTTCTGAGAATCGTGATTTTGAGATTTAGCCGTGATTTTGCGTGAACCGGTAGCCCTTTCTCGCTGCTTAGCGTTCCGTGGGATGGGCGCACCACAGTTGCCTACTGCACTTTCCGTCTTGACGGGCTCCTGTTTCCAGGGCTTGGACACTATAAGTAACTATGAATTATGTTGGACAGACCTTTTGCGGACACGCAATCTACCTTTTCTCCATTGAGCATCTAGGAGTAGAACCGCTCAGTCTCAGGCGAGAGACGGCTTTCCTTTTGTAAAGAACCACTCCGCACGTTTTTCCGGTTTCACGCCCCCACTCACAATACACGGAAGCCCCGGCTGCTCTACCTGCCTCACCAGCATCTGATGGCGTGAGTCGCCGGCGATCTTTTATACCTGGGTCCGTATACTCACATACGAGTAGATCTGCGGCATAGGGTCCGGGCAGTGGAATCGGGGGAAGAATATACACATTTAAAGTTTGAGTGTATTTTCTCCCATGCCCTCCGAAAGGGTTATACAAATGGTTACTTGACCCAGGGGTACATGAGAGTGCCTGCCTTCCCGCACTCTCAGCCACACCGACGTATTCACTTACTCATCTGTTAAAAAAGACCTTTACTGAGCAGTTATGACGTGTGCACAATAGGGGTAAGGTAGCTTCCCAAGCAGACAAAGGCCTACTTTCACGGAGCTACGTTCTAGACGGAAAGAACACGTAAAGATGGAAAAGACGGGAGAAGAAGTAAAACACAAATACAAAGTATGTCAAGGTGGTGATAGGGGCTCTAAAGGAATACCTAAGGCTGGGTAAGGGGTGGAGAGGGATGTATCTTCATATTTATTTGTGTATCTATTTGCTCTTTCTTATTGGGTTATAATTTCCACGTTGTAAAATGTACGCCCGTTCAAGGGCATAGCCTGCAGCATCCCCCCCCTCTCCCCACCGCCTCATGCATCTGCGTTGATGCTAGCAGGGAGACCTATGAGGCATATGCAGTTCTGGGCATTGGTCAAGGAATGGAAGCTATTATAGGGGGCGAGCACTGCAGGGAACAGGGCCCCAGCCCCAGGGAACAGGCAGTATGAGGGCCCAGAGGAGCATGCCTGGCCTGTGTCGGGAACATCAAGTAGCCAGCCTGCCCGGACAAAAAGGTGGACAAGAGGAGAAGGAGACCACATCAGAGGCGGGTCTTGTAGGGTCTGGAGGACCACTGTAGTGTCCTGAATTCGTTTTTAGTTCTTCTTAAGGACAAGGAACCATTTGAGGGTCGTGGGTTGGAGAAATCCATCGTCTGGACATTATCTATCATTTGAACTTTTGCCAGCCTTGTGGACTAAGAAAATACCTGTGGTTGAGGCTATCTGCTCAATACCCAAGCAGTCTGAAGGCCTCCTTTTACTATCCAGTTGAGATACATGGTCTTTAGCTAGTCTAGTAGATTGGCTATGGTTTTAT
This sequence comes from Panthera uncia, assembly GCF_023721935.1. Classification (NCBI taxonomy): domain Eukaryota; kingdom Metazoa; phylum Chordata; class Mammalia; order Carnivora; family Felidae; genus Panthera; species Panthera uncia. The sequence continues at coordinate 89,802,348 of NC_064807.1, forward strand.
TTTTATCTTTCAATTAAAACAATTTTTAATATCTTAAAATTTAAAATATTAGACACAGAATCGGAAGACACAGAATCGGAAGCAGGCTCCAGGCTCTGACCCGTCAGCACAGAGCCCGGCGTGGGGCTCGAACTCACGAGCTGAGATCATGACCTGAGCTGAAGTCCGACGCTCAACCGACTGAGCCACTCAGGCGCCCCATATCTTTTGATTTTTAATCATGGTAAAACGCACAGAACATTGAGCATCCTAACTATTTGTGAGCGTGCGTTTCGGTGGTGTTAAGTGCTCACATTGTGGGGCAGCCATCCCCACCACCCGTCTTCAGATGCAAACCTGAAATTCTGTGCCCACTGAACACTAGCTCCCCATTCCCCCCTCCCCCAGCCTCTGGCAACCACTCTTCTGCTGTCTGTTCCTATGAACTGGCCTCTTCTGGGCACCTCCGTCAAGTAGATTGTCTTTTGCAGTCGGCTTATTTCACTTAGCATGATGTCCTCAAGGGATGGCCATGGTATTATAAGCTGGTTTTGCCTAAGTCTGTTTTTCTGCTGCTGTTTGATTGTGTTTAACACCCACCGTCTCTCCTGGGGTGCTTGTTGGTCTTAGATACGTGGTCTTCCTGGAGCTGTTCCTGCAGACGGCGGAGAAGCACTTCATGGTGGGACACAAGGTCACCTACTACGTGTTCACCGACCGGCCGGGGGATGTGCCCCGCATGCCCCTCGGGGAAGGGAGGCAGGTGGTGGTCCTGGAGGTCCGGAACTACTCGCGCTGGCAGGACGTGTCCATGCACCGCATGGAGATGATCAGCAACTTCTCCCGGCAGCGCTTCCTCCACGAGGTGGACTATCTGGTGTGCGTGGACGTGGACATGAGGTTCCGCGACCACGTGGGCGTGGAGATCCTGTCCCCGCTCTTCGGCACCCTGCACCCCGGCTTCTACGGGGCGGCCCGCGCGGCCTTCACCTACGAGCGCCGGCCGCAGTCCCAGGCGCACATCCCCAGGGACGAGGGCGACTTTTACTACGCGGGAGGCTTTTTCGGGGGGTCGGTGGCCGAGGTTCTGCGGCTCACGTCGGCCTGTCACCGGGCCATGGTGGTCGACCGGGCCCACGGCATCGAGGCGGTGTGGCACGACGAGAGCCACCTGAACAGGTACCTGCTCTACCACAAGCCCACCAAGGTGCTGTCCCCCGAGTACCTGTGGGACGAACATATGCTGCAGAAGCCACCTTTCCTCCGGAAGCTGCGCTTCGTGGCGGTGCCCAAGAATCACGCAGAAATCCGGAACTGATGGGCGGGGCGGGGGGGGGGGTGCTCCAGGAGGTCTCCCTGCAAGGCTGCGGCCGGCCTTAGCGGGTCTTCCGCTGGGAAAGGGATCGGCCACGGCTCTGGTGGCGAATGAGTCCCCGTGCCTCAGTTTCCTCTTCTGGAGAGACTCCCACTACCCACCAAGCACACACGGCTCTGGTTTTTCATCTCTCCCTAATCCTGCCTCGTATTTAAAGTCGGCTCACCCTTCGTGGTGCCGGTAAGGGCCCCTTCCCCGGCAAGGTTTCTTGGTCTCTTCCTCCTGCGGTTGAGGCCCGCTGCTCCCCGCCCCGCCTTTCTAGCGCTGTGTCCTTCCGGCTCCATCTGCCCTTCCGCCCCTATTTCCAACTGGCCTTGCCCATTACGGTGTGAGCTCCTGGGCCGAGAGGCTGAGATCTCTCCGCCTTTGTCCGGGTCACCTCCTATCACAGGGCCTTGTGCCCGGAGACTCCCAAAACAGGTTCACATTTGAGTTTAAGTGACCCGTAAAAACCCAGGACACCGTGTGCTGAGACGGTGGGCGAGGCCCAGCCAGGGAGCACTTTTCCGGGTTTGGTCTGGGTCGGTTGGTGGCTTGTGGCTTTGGGTTGTTGGGCTTTTTCTTCTAGGGTTTCTGGCAGTCTGTCACATGCTTTTGCTCTTACTGCTTTTCTCTGACGCACGTTAAAAACGCCTTCTTCCGGTTTTTATGTTGCCACTTCAACGCTTTCAGCATAGGCAAATTTAAGAGATCGCCCCCTGCTTTGAAATCATGAAGATAGTCTGTTTTGTTATCTTCCAAACACTTAATGTTTTTGCCTCACACTTGAGTCATTCATCTACCGAAAGTGACCTGTGTGTGCTTTTCACGGAAGGGCTCAATTTAATGTGGCTTTCCGTGGATAACCATCACCCGAGCACCGCCTAGTGAACACGTGTTTGAAAACCTACCGGAAAGTTCTTCTCCCCGACATGCACTGTCGTCGGCCTCATGCTGGCAGCTGTCCTTCTGTGCCGGGTCCGTTAGGGTCTCTCTATTCTGTTGCATTTGATGCGGTTTGGGCGTGGTGGGGGTCTGGAGCCGACAGCCGAGAAAGAATTCTTGTGTCTTTGGTGCTTAAAGGTGATTTCATCAAAGCACAGGGACGGGGCCCGTGGGCGGGAGGAGCTGCCCTAGGGTTGTGAGGAGTGACTGGTTACACACTACAGAGTTGGGGGAGGTCAAGGCAAAAGGAAGCCTCCAGAAGGAGTTTCACATGGTAAAGAGGACTCCTAGGGTAACTGAGGCCTGGCTGTTGTCACCCTGAGGTGGTTTTTCCTCTAGTAAGTCAGTAACATGAAGACAGTAGGGAGTTCCTGGAGGAATGTTCTACTCTGCTTGCCTCAGGAGGCTGCAGGTTATAAAGAAATTTAATGTTTTTTGCATTTCCGTCTTGTCTTTGTTCCCCACATCCCTACGGAGGAGAGGGTGGGTGATGTTGGGGCTCCAGGAAACTGAGTCAATGGGTTTCTGGAGGTTAAGCTATTGAGAAGATTGCCTTTTGGGGAGCTGCCTGGGTGGCTCGGTCGGTCAAGCTTCTGACTTCAGCTCAGGTTGTGATCTCACAGTTAGTGAGTTCGAGCCCCGCGTTGGGTTCCGCACTGACAGTGCGGAGCCTGCTTGGGATTCTCTCCCCTTCTCTCTGCCCCTCCCACATGTGCTCTCTCTCTCTCTCCCTCAAAATAAATAAACATTGAAAAGAAAAGATTGCCCTTGTACTTTATTCAGACACGTACGAACTGATGATGACTGTGATGTCTATCGGCCAGCCTTTGGTTTTTCCCTTTCCTTTCTTCTTGGGCGGCCAGGAGAGCCTGAGGAACGTCACACGCATCCCGCCTGGGGGCAGGGGGTCGCTTGTGGGGTGTCGGCCTGCCTGATGCTCCCGCGGCACATCGGCCGGCTGGTCTGTCCTTGTGGTGCCGACCACCGTCTTACTCATTCTAGGCCTAGAAACGGGTCTTGGTATCTGGTGACAAGTCCTCCCCTGACTCTTTAAGAGTGTTCTGGTTGCCCTTGGCCCTGGCCCTGCTGCATTTCCATCTTTAATCTTCTGTCACGTGGCACCGAGGAGCCTGCTGGAGGTTTCATCAGAACCGGGGTAAAAATAGCTTGTCGATATCGGAGATCCCACCCCGTGAGCAAAGCTCTCGGTTTACTCAGTCCTTCAATCTTTCAACAGAACTTCGTAATTTTCTCCGTAAAGGTCTTGCAAATCTGTTTTTCAAGACTCGTAGCTAGGTGCTAGGTTTTTTTTCCTCCAACATTTTATTTTTTTGAACTTAAAACATACAGGGGCGCCTGGGGGGCTCAGTCAGTTAAGCCTCTGACATCAGCTCAGGTCATGGTCTCGTGGTTGGTGGATTTAAGCCCCACATCAGGGGCGCCTGGGAGGCTCAGTGGGTTAAGTGTTCGACTTCAGCTCAGGTCACGATCGCACAGTTTGTGAGTTCGAGCCCCGCGTCGGGCTCTGTGCTGATGGCTCAGAGCCTGGAGCCTGCCCCGGATTCTGTGTCTTCTCCTGTCTCTGTCCTTCCCCTGCTCATGCTCTGTCTCTCTGTCTCTCAATAATAAATAAACATTTTAAAAAATTAAAAAAAACCTTGAAACATACAAAAAAATTTTTAAAGAATCACACAGCAAACACTCCCGTACCTACCACGTAGATGCCACTGTGAACACTGTGCCGTGATTCTACCGCTCACAGAGTGAAAAAGGTCTTTAGCTGCCTCCGTTTTGACCTCAAACTTTCTGGTTGGGTTCTTCTTACCAGCTGGTCTCCTGGCTCAGGCAGAAGACCCTGAGGAGAAAACTTCCCCTGATGGGATCTGAAACTACGCCCTCAATAAGGGGTGCCTCCAGCCAGCAAGACCCTGCTTGTCATTGACTCCAGGGACTGGGGCCGACTTGGCCTTCCCTGCCCACCCGCACGGACCCAGCCACCTTTGCCCCATACTTGGCTTTCATAGGCCTGGAACTATTTCTGGCACTCTGGAGACAGTCTTTGAGACGCGCCAGTCCGCTCTTCCCGGTGCTGGCCTCACCGAGAGAAGTAACTTTCTCTTTCCACTTGCCACTCATTTCTCTGCCTTTGGATTTTCTCAGCGGCCAGTGGCCCAACCTGGTCAGTTTGGGGCCCCCAGACCCTGAGCTCTTGCACCCCTGCTCCCCGGCTATCATATGTCATCCATGCACCTATCCATGCCTCCATCCATCCATCAGTTCATTTAAGTTTTTATTCTACATTTAAAAACAACTTGCAGAGGGGAGCCTGGGTGGCTCAGTCTGTTAAGCATCTGACTTCGGCTCAGGTCACGATCTCATGGCTCGTGGGTTTGAGCCTCGGTGTCGGGCTCTCTGCTGTTAGCACAGAGCCCACTTCAGATCCTCTGTCTCCCTCTCTCTACTCTTCCCCCTTCCACACACACACACACACACACACACACTCTCTCTCTCTCTCTCTCTCTCTCTCTCTCAAAAAAAAAATAAACATTAAAAATTAATTAATTAATTAATTAAAAAAATAATAACTTGCAAAGGCACCTGGGTGGCTCAGTGGGTTAAGCATCCGACTCTGGATTTGGGCTCAGGTCATGATCTCACAGTTTGTGAGATCGAGCCCTCTGTCGGGCTCTGCAGTGACAGCTCCGAGCCTGCTTGGGATTCTCTCTCTCCCTGTCTCTGCCCCTCCCCTATTCTCTCTCTCTCTCTCTCTCTGAAAACTAAATAAACATTTGGGGCGCCTGGCTGGCTCAGTCGGTTGAGCGTCCGACTTCCGCTCAGCTCATGATCTCGCGGTCCGTGAGTTCGAGCCCCACGTCAGGATCTGTGCTGACAGCTCGGGGCCTGGAGCCTGCTTCGGATTCTGTGTCTCCCTCTCTCTCTGCCTCTCCCCCTCCCACATTCTGTCTCTCTCTCTCTTTCAAAAGGAAACAAACAATAAAAAAAATACAAAGAAGAAAAGCAAAAAAATAATAATAAACATTTAAACAATTAAAAATTGCAGATTTCAGTATCTGTCGCTTCAAACACTCAAGTGTGCATACTATGAATTAGAGCTCAGTCTTTACCTAGAGTTCTTTTTGAAATTAAAACTTACGTATGGTAGAGATGTGAAGCGTACCGTTTAGTGAGTTTGACGAAGGCCTACTCCTGTGTCCCAGCAGCCCAACTGAAATAGACCACCAGTGTCACTCCGGAAACTTCCTTTTCCAGTCAATTCCTGCTCCCAGTCCCCAGAGGCAACCGCTGGCGTGATTTTTTTTCACTATAGGTTAGTTTTGCCTCTATATAAATGGTATCACAGAATCCTAATTGCATTTATCTATTGACATTTTAGCCATAATTCTTTGCTTTTTTTTTTTATTCAGATTTTTTTTTTGAGTGCTGTTCCGGGGACCGCAGGATCCATTCTGAACTTTTCGCGACTTGCTTCGAGTTAGTGTTGTACCATTTCACTCTGCAATTGCGTGTGCCCATTCACTGCCTCCGTGTCCTAGAGGACACGTGTCCTGTTGTTGTCGCGTGTTACACTACACGCTACAGAACCCAAACTATGGTGTCATAACTCTTGCTTAAAAGACTCATATGTACTCTTAAGCAATTAAGACTATAGATGGTCCTTTTCTACGTCTCCAGGTACCTGCCATTTCTGGTGCTTCCCCCCCCACCCCCCAACGTATTCAGATTTCAATCTCATGCCATGTTCCTTCAGCCTGAAAATTTTCCTTCGGCATTATTTTTTAAGGAGGCTCCACGGCCAACATGGGGCTCGAGCCTCTGACCCCGAGATCGAGAGTCACACGCTCCACCGACTGAGCCAGCCAGGCTCCCTGCTTCAGCAGTTCCCGTAGTACAGGTTTGCTGGCAATACGTTCTCATTGTTATGCCTCTATCTGAATACACCTTTTTTTTTTTTTTTTAAGTTTCTTTCTTTATTTTGAGACAAAGAGAATCCCAGGCAGGATCTGTGCTGTCGCGCAGAGCCCGCCGTGTGGCTCCCGTCCCGTGAACCGTGAGATCACGACCTGAGCTGAAATCGAGAGTCAGATGCTCAACTGACTGAGCTCCCCCAGGAGCCCCTGGATGCATCTTTGCTTTGAGGACAGTGCCGTACCACACAGAGTATTCTGGGTCGGCAGGTTTTTCTCTTTCAGCCCTTTACAGGTGCCAGGTCACCGTCTTCTGACCTCCATGCTTCTGATAAGTGAATGCTGTTTGTTTGTGTTACAGTCTTCAGGAAAAGGTTAATTCTTCTGCTTTACTACAGCTTGGCTGGACTCCGGCTCAAGCTCCATCCCATCTGTGGTGGGCGGCGTGACCAAGTTCCCCGTGGCTCTTTCAGGGTCATCTTGGTGGCTTGGGAGTCCACCCCACCCCACGAGTAGTTGGTAGGTCAGCCCGAGGAATTTAGGACTTGTTGTTTCTGGATCTCTCTCTCCTGGTATTCCCCCCCTGTGGCTGTGGCTCACCTCCTTCTTCAAACCAGCGGGATGGGGATTTTTTACTGGCTTTTAGCTGCATGTCGCTGATGGGCACCTGACCTCAGACTAACCGCTGCAGGCAACAGGAGTCTCTCCTAGTGTTCGTCTCTCCTTCCAAGTGAAGACTCCCCTCCAAACCTTTTCCTTCGGTCACTTTCCAGAGCCTTCAGGTGTTTGTTTTAAAAATTTCTTTTTAACGTTTATTTCTGAGACAGAGAGAGACGGAGCGTGAACGGGGGAGGGTCAGTAAACACGTGAGCCAGACACCAGACACAAGAGCACACGGACTGTCGGATTCCGTGTATCATGTTCCATGTTATCCGTGTAACATCCAAGCACGGGCAGTAGCCCTCTATGGTGACTAATGTCGGAAAGTGTTTGCCACTGATGGAGGGGGTGGCAGTTGTCTGGAAAAGGGGCTTGATTGGGATGACAGAAATGTTTTTGATGCTATTGTAGGTGACTAAGGGTGTACTGTGTGAGAAGTAAGGGAGAGGATTCATTCTGAGCAATACCAAATAAAAGCTGTGCTGTCTAGTTAACAGTAGGTCTACAACCTATTGGAAATATACATGACCCCTCCCCCACCCCGCCCCATGGAGTCCCAAACGGTAGACACTTCGCTTCCCGGTTCTTCTTCCCTTCTCCGATTGGAGGGCTTATTTTTGTGGGCTTTGCAATGAGCGTGAGCCAAAGAACAAAGGAAGGACTGAAAGTCTGCGTCACCTCAGGAATGTAGGCTTGTTCCAGTCGGACTACTTCTTGCCTTACATGGGCATAGGCGACTTCCGGGGAAGGCCGGAACCTCTGTAGTGCTCAGCCAATGAGGGATCAGGGGAGGGACTTACCTCTGTAGTGCTCAGCCAATGAGGAACCAGGGGAGGGACTTGCAGGCTAGGGGATAAATTGCCTGCTGTAACCACCCTGAGTGTGTCTGTCCATCAGACACCTGCTCTTGCAGGAACGTTGATGAAAGCCTGTCTTCATTGTACTCTGAGTCTCCACGTCCCTCCTTTGATTGAGTTGGTGGGCTTATTTCTAACATATTGCACTTGCCAAACATATTTGGCATGTTATTGTATGTAGATTACGTGCCGATGAAAAGGACCACTGTGATTGTTTCCTCTGCAGCGTCAGTCACCAGCCCACGGCTCTTCTGTTCCCTGCATTTGCCCATGGTGTGTTCCTTGTGCAAGAGACTTTGGGGTCTTTGTTTCCAGGTCTGGGATCACCTTTCAGTGTCGTTTGGGTATTTTAGCATCTCATCTCTGAGCCCTCGTTGTTGTGAACTCTTTTGTTATTATTTATGTATGTATGCATTTATTTATTTATTTATTTATTTATTTTTTTACGTTTATTTTTTTTGAGACAGAGAGAGACAGAGCATGAACAGGGGAGGGGCAGAGAGAGAGGGAGACACAGAATCCGAAACAGGCTCCAGGCTCTGAGCTGTCAGCACAGAGCCTGACGCGGGGCTCGAACTCACGGATCGTGAGATCATGACCTGAGCTGAAGTCGGACGCTTAACCGACTGAGCCACCCAGGCACCCCTTTTTCTTTTTCTTTTTTTCTTTTTTGCATTTATTTATTTATTTAAATGTTTATTTATTTTTGAGAGAGAGAGAGACAGAGACAGAGCATGAGTGCAGGAGGAGCAGAGAGAGAGGGAGACACAGAATCCGAAGCAGGCTCCAGGCTCTGAGCTGTCAGCACAGAGCCCGATGTGGAGCTTGAGCCCACGAACCACGAGATCATGACCTGAGCCGACGTCGGGACGTCGGACGCTTAACTGACTGAGCCACCCAGACACCCGTCTAGTGAACTGAACTCATCTTAAGTCCACGTCTGACACTCTGGTGTGGAATGCCTTTAATTCCCTTTGACGTGTCCAGGCTGAGCTCTTCAACTGCCTCCGCGAGGCGGGGGCCGTGTGAGCGAGGCTGCTGTCGCTGTGTCTCCCCATCTTGCCTTTGCTCGGGCCACGGCTTGGGCCACGGTGTCCAGAGCTTCGGCTTGCCCCAGCGCCCTCCCGATGACCTTACACCTGTCCCGCCGTGGAGGAGTCCTCTTGATGTCCCAGTTTCCCCAGGGAGCCACAGCTTGAGGGCTGCTGGTCTTGTATTGGCCCGCCCTGACTTGTAGCTGAAGGGCATGAGGGTAAGGCCGTTGCAGAGGTTTAGTTATGTGCCACTCCTTCACGGTCATCTGCTGGCCAAAGATTAACCCCAAGTGGGGTTACAGTGACATCCAGAGAGCGGCGCCGGCTCCTGCCAGGCCCAGGGCAGCGCCGTCTTTCTCACGTCGTGTCTGAGCTGTCCCTGTTAGTGCACAATATCCCCTACCTGGAGAAGGGTGTGGTCAGAAGGTGGCCACATGGTTACTCATCCAAACCAGGACGCTTGTAAGAAGGGACTCTAGTAATAATTGTGCAGGCCCATGAATCAGGACCACCCCAGGATGCTGGGCTGAGGCTGATGGTGGGAGGCCAAGATGTATGTGCTTTCTTTTTTTTTTTTTTTTTTTAATTTTTTTTTCAACATTTTTTATTTATTTTTGGGACAGAGAGAGACAGAGCATGAACGGGGGAGGGGCAGAGAGAGAGGGAGACACAGAATCGGAAACAGGCTCCAGGCTCCGAGCCATCAGCCCAGAGCCTGACGCGGGGCTCGAACTCACGGACCGCGAGATCGTGACCTGGCTGAAGTCGGACGCTTAACCGACTGCGCCACCCAGGCGCCCCTAGATGTATGTGCTTTCAAGGTCGAAGACGCAGAGGGGACGGCTAATTGGAGGAGGAGGGGCCCGGACTTATGGAAAGCGTCGGGTGGGGTGCGGGAAGAGGTCTGGGGTGGAGAGCACAGATGGGGGAGCCCGTCTCCCTCACCCTAGGGGCAAGGGGAACGTGGAGAGCGGTTCCAAGATGCTATCTAGTCTAGAGCACCCACGGGGCTATTTGCTCGTCACGCGCTTTTAGATCTCATCCGGGAACATTGTGGAACACATGGCGAAGAAGACAGCGTAAACCACTTCCTTCACCTTTGCTTCTGGAAGCCCAGCTGGTTGAAAGTTTGCAGTCCAGTGAGTGGCTCTTCGCTCCTTCAAAGGTGCTGAGGGGAAGGCGGTCGTGTACCGCCGGGCTCATTCACTCCTTCTTCCTACAGAAACTCCTGGGGGGTCTACTCCCCACAGCAGGGCTCGGAATGCAGGCAGCAGAGAGGCACAGATGAGACTTTCATGCCCAGGGCAAACATCCCTCCCAGCGCATGCTAATGCTCAGAACTGGTCAGACTAGGTTCCTGGAGTTCCGTGAACCAGGTAAGAGGAGACAAACCTCCTGGGGAACTTGTAGCTTTCTGACAGTGGGTTGGGGCTGGCGCCCTGTGGGCGCGGTGAGTGATGATGTCTTTTGTCTCCGACCTGGAAACCCCATGTCTTCCAGGGCGCAGCGGAGGCTCCATTGTTAGCCTTTGTTAGTTTGCAGGTGGGGCCGAGTCTCAGGCGCTTCCTGGTTCTCCTCGCACCAGGAGCTGCCCCACCAGGGACCAGCTCAGAGAGTTGGGACGCAGAGTTGGGGGTTGAGGACAGCAGGAAAGGTGTAAGTGGCTTTTTTCTAGGGACAAGGGTAGGTTTGGGGCTCCAGCTAGTTCTGGGTCATGATGGGGCAGTTAAGCGGGCAGCCTCTGGATCGGATGTCTCAGCTTCAAATCCTGCCTCGGCCTCAGACTTTGTGCAACTCACTTCCTTTCTCTGTGCCTCGGTTACCTTTTAAAGGTAAGGTTCAGGTGAAGATCGGTGAGCGGATCCAGGGAAAGCACTGGCCACCATGCCTGGCAAAGTGCAAGAGAAGGCTGTGTGCAGTTGAATGAGCACGGCAGGGTCCCTGGGGCATGGGAGCACTAATGACAGGATGGCACGGGAGGTAGGGCAGATCACCAGGATGGAGAGGACGGGCCCTGGGATACCCTCCACCTGAGGCCTTGTTACCCAGAAGCTCCCCGCAGGGTGAAGGGGCTGCTGACAGGATCCGACCTTTTCTGGGGTGTGTTTGTGGGGTGGTGGGGAGTGGTTGCAAATTTTCTATTGGGCAGGTTAAGAGTCCCAGTGGACCACGTGGTGGGACAGAGAGCGACCCTGAAGTTGGCTGGTGGGTTGGTTTCTTGCTCCAGGAGAAGTGGTCTGCAGCTTGGGGACAGGGTCAGGGCGGTGGGGCGCAGGACTGGGGACCCAGGCTGGGGCTAGCCTTTGGGGTCCTGCCCGGGGGAGGCGGGGGGGGGGGGGGGGGGGGGGGGGGGGCGGGGGGGGG
>NC_064807.1:89813566-89834354 GCF_023721935.1 Panthera uncia
GGGGGGGGCGTTGAGGAGCACGGTGGGGCGGAGCGGGATGGGGCCGGAGTGGAGGGGGTCGAGCCCAGGGGCGGGGCCGGGGCCAGGTGCGATCCGCCGGCACCCACCTCGGCACCCACCTCGCAGGTGCCTGGCGGGGGTCGTCGGGGACCCAGAGATTTCCTCTCCCCGGCTCCCGCGCCTCGCTGTCACTCGCGTGGTCGGGCGTGGGGGGAGTCCGGGCCGCGGGAGCCGCTCCACCCCCAACCCCCCCGGGGCACGCTCCACCCCCCCCCTCCCCCCGCCCCGGGGCAGCCGTAGGCGGAAGGTCCCGGAGGGGCGGGCGCCCTGGCGAAGCCGAGGGGAAGCGAGCAGGCGGCCGTGGGACACGGAGCCATGGCAGGGTTGCTGCGGACGCAGGCCGGTGAGTGGCGGGGGCAGGAGGGACCGCGCCCCGATGGCCGGGCAGGTGGGCGCCCCGGGCCGCGGACCGCGACGGGAGGTCAGGAGCCTCCTGGGGCCCTGGTGCTGGGAGCCGGCGGGCCGGGCTGGCGCCCCCGAGGTCCGCGGTGCCGGTCCTGCGGGGGTCGGGGGCCCCGCGGACGCCTGGGCCGCGCGGGGCCCCTCGGGGCCGGGCCGGCGGCAGTGCGCCCGGGGCTGGGGTGCGGGCAGCGGAGGGCGGACCGGGAGCCGAAGGCGAGAGCCCGCGGGCGGTGCGGGCCCCGGCTGGAGAACCGCCGCCGCGGAGCTGGGGGCGAGCGGAGGTTCTGGAAAGCTGCGTGGGGGTGCGGTGCTCAGTCTCACTGCCCTCAGACACGCTCACCGTTTGTTCGTGTTTACTGTAAGCCCGGGAAAGCCTGGGTGGTGAGGGCCGTTCTCGTTTTACCGGCTGGAAGGCTGGTTTAGGGAGATCGAGGTCGCTGTCCTGGGTCACAAGGCAGGAAGGGGCACAATGGAGTCTGGAATCCAGGGCTCCTCGCCTGCGGCTCCTGCTTCCCTGCGCTCCTCCCTGAGCCTCCGTGTGCTCCTGTTGTCGTCTCCCTTTCTCCTCGAGAAATATTTTCCTTTTTCTTTCTTTATTTTTTCAAGTTTATTTATTTTCAGAGAGAGAGAGAGAGAGTGCGCGAGGGGCAGAGAGAGAGAGAGAGAGAGAGAGAGGAAGAAATAGAATCCCAAGCAGGCTGGCTCCACACTGTCAGCGCAGAGTCTGATGCGGGGCTCGAACCCACAAACCGTGGGATCATGACCTGAGCGGAAGTCAGCTGCTTAACCCACTGAGCCACCCAGGCGCCCCCTTCTGTAAAAATATTTTAACAGCATCTATGCAATAAACCCCACGTAAGGTGTGCAGCTTAGTCTTAACCCATGCGGACACCTGCAGGACAGTTGCTCTGGTCTCCCTGCTCGCCTGCCCCCCAGGCCCCAGGTCCTGTGCTGTGTTAGTTGGCCTCAGGCCACGGGGACCGAGGTTCTACCTGCTCTGGGACTCTTGAGGCCCAGGGACTCTGCCCTTGGTCTCCATACCCCTGAGGCTGCAGGGACGTCGGGCCCACAACTGACCCCATGCAAACCTGAAGCCCGAGTTCAGATCTTTCGAGAAAACTGGCAAATAATCCCCATTCTTAGATTCCCTGTTCATTCGTTCAACCAATATTTTAAAATATTGTTTTAAGTTTATTTATTTATTTTTGAGAGAGAAAGAGGGAGGGAGAGATTGCAGCAAGATTCTCGCACAGAGAGTCATGACCCTGAGGCTTTTCTTTCTAGGAAGCAATGTTATTCGAGCAGGCACCGCTCAGTTGGGTTCTTACCGGAAGAACTGAGCCTCCCGCCGTGGGAGATAGTTTTTTATGTATATTTTCACCTCTTTGTCTCTCATATATGGTAACACGCAAACTTGCAGTCTGATTAAGTGGTCTCATGTTAAAAGTTCGTGAGGGATGTTGTCACTTAAGTGGAGCCAGTTGCCTTGAGGTTTTTTTTCTTTCCTTAGGGAGGGGACCCGACCACAAGAGAGACTCCCAAACAGGTTCTGTGCTGACAGCACAGAGCCCAACGTGGGGCTCGAACTCATGGCCTGAGCCGAAGCCGGACGAATAACTGACTGAGCCACCCAGGCCCCCCTGATGGCTCTTGGTTTTAACGGTTTTATCGAAGTATCATTTATATACCGTAGCATTCACTTAGTCACTTTACAGAGTTTGTAATAGATTTTGGAACTTTCCTCAGAATTCCCTGGTGTCCATTTGCAATCCCTCCCTGTTCCAGTGTGGCCCCACCCACCTCAGGCAACCACTTTGTTTCTATAGCCTTACCTTTTATGGGATTTTCATATAAATAGAGCCTAACAGGGGCGCCGGGGTGGCTCAGTCGGTTGGGCGGCTGACTTTGGCTCGGGTCACCATCTCACAGCTCATGAGTTCGAGCCCCACGTCGGGCTCTGTGCTCACAGCTCGGAGCCTGGAGCCTGCTTCCGATTCTGTGTCTCCCTCTCTTTTCTGCCCTTCCCCCGCTCACACTCTCTCTCTCTCTCCTTCAAAAATAAATAAACGTTAAAAAAAATTTAAACAGAGCCTAATAACATCCTAATAACCTGTGATCTCTTGCATCGGACTCCTTTCTCTTTGAATGAATGTTTTAAGGCTCGTCCACCTCGGAGCGTGTATCATTTATTTATTTTTTGCTGAGTCATTCCAGTGTATGGATGTACCCACTTGTCGGTGGATGGACATTCCGTGAAGGTGCGAAAAGTGGTACAGACCACTTTGTAGTTTTGTGGACAACACTGTAGTGCGCACCGCGTTCACGTCTTTGTGTGGACCTGTGTTTGCGTTGCCCCCCCGGGTGGTTACCTTGCGGAGGGATCGCCGGGTCGTATGGTAAATATATGTCCAACGTTTTAAGAAACTACCAAACTCTCTTCCAAGGGGGTTCCGCCATTTTACGTCCCCATCAGCGGGGTACGAGGGTTTCCGTTTCTCCATATCCTCGCTTGTTCTTGCCACACTTGTCGGTGGAAAGGGGTGTCTCCCAGTGGTATTGATGTGCGTCACCTAATGACTAATGACGTTGATGGAGCACCTTTCCATGCACTTATCAGCCACTCAAATGTCTTTGGTGAAAAGTCGGTAAAAAATACTTGCCTTTTCAGAAATTGGAGTGTTTGTTCTCTTCGTTGTGTATGAAGAGGTCCTTAATTTGGGATGCCTGGTCCTTATTAGATGTGTGGTTTGCAAATATTTTTTCCTCGTTTATGGCTTGTCTCTTCACTTTCTTAAGGGTGTTTTTGAATGCCAAAGTGTTAATTTTAGGGAAGCCACCTCACGTTTTTTCTTTTATCGTTTGTGCTTTTGGTGTCCTACGTAAGAAATCTCTGCTTGACCCGTGCTGCAAAGATGTAGTCCTGTGTTTGCTTCTAACGTTTGCCAGTTCGTGCCTTTTGGGATGTGTGCATCTTATCCAGGCCATCTCAGTTGTTGGCAAACAGTTGTCAGTAGCGTTCCCTTCAGATCTTAATCTCTGTAGTACTCTGGACTTGGTGCCTCCTCTCCCGTTCCTGATTTTATCGTCATTTGTGTCTCCTCCCCACCCCCAATGAAATGCTTGGTTTCGTTGTTTTTTCCCCTTTCTGGTTTCTATTTAATTGATTTCCACCCTAATCTCTATTATTTCCTCCCTTTGCTCACTTTGGGTGTAATTTGTTCTTCTTTTTCTTCTTGTAGTTTCTTTTCTTTTCAGACATTTTTTTGGGGGGGGTGCAAATGAGCAAGGGCTGGGGCGGGGGAGAGAATCCCACAAGGGGCAGAGAGAGAGAGAAAAGTGGGGCTCACCCAAAGTGGGGCTTGAGCCCACAAAGTGTGAGATGATGGCCCGAGCCAAAGTTGGACGCTCAACCGACTGAGCCACCCAGGTGCCCTCTCTTAAAGTGAGAACTTCAGTACCGACCTGAGGTTTTTTTCTTTTCTTACCTAGGCATTTACAGCTATACATTTCCCTCGAAACACAGCTTTGGCTGCATCCCGTAAAGTTTGGCATGTTTTGCTTTCCTTCTCATTCGGCTCAGAAAATGCTTCAGTTTTTCTCTTTGACCCATGGGTTACTCAGATGCGTGCTGTTGCCTTTTCACGTATTTGGGGGTTTCCCGATGTGCCTTGGTCATTGCCCTCGGAATCTCACTCCCCTGCGGTCAGAGTGCATGCTCTGTACGACCGCGGTCCTCTTAAATTTGCAGTGACTTGTTTTAGACCCCAGCACATGGCGTCTCTTGCAGGAGGTTTCGTGCACGCAGAGGAGAGCATGTGTTTTGCTATTGCCCGGCTGAGCGTTGTGCGGTGTGATCGGTCAGATCTCACTGGTGTGCGGTGTTCAGCTGTATCTGCCGATGTTCCAGTTATCCCATCCATCACTGACAGCAAAGTAGGACTTGGAAATCTCCAACTTAATTGTCGAGTTGACCGTTTCTTCTTCAGTTGTGTCCGCTTTTTGCCTCGGCTATTTTGGGGCTACGTTGCAGGTGTACGTGAATCTTCGGCATGGTCCTCTGTGCTCATTTCAGCGTGGCCGTGTCAGCCTCCCTCCAAGGAGAGGGGGTGCTCGGTGGAAAGAGGCCACAGGGAGGCCTGTGTAACTGGGGATCGGAGGGCACCCTTGGGCAGAGTGCCGGGAGGAAAGAACCGACCTCCTACCCCCCTGTCTGTGAGTGAGAAAGGAGAACCTGGTCCTGGAGCGGCTCCTTCAGACGCTGCCTGTCACAACGCTCAAACCAGCTGCTGGCGGGAGGCGGCCGCCATGGGAGCTGATCTGAATCACACGGGGGGGGGGGGCGGAGAAGTGGGCAGGTTGGGAGGAGCACAGTGGGGTGATCGGGGTCCCACTGCTGTTTTCCAGGGAAACCACAATGCTGCTCACTTTGTACTGTGATCTCCCTCCTGGTAACACTCGTCTGGGTCCTCTTGGGGTAAGGAACGTGTGCACCGTGCAGGCCCTCCCGGCAGCGACAACAGCGGTCGGCTGCTTGTAGGGTGCCGGGCCGCTCCCCACCCCAGCACCAGTGCGGTCACCGCAGGGCTGATGAGCTGTCCCTCCACACACACCCTCCCGTTGGACCCCACCTTGTGTGGGAGCTGTCTTCCCCCAGCTCCTGAGCGAGGAGCCAGGTGGCTGGGCAGTGGCTGGGCAGTGGGGAAGGCGCAGGGGAGCTGAGTGTTAGCTTCCGGATGGAGATGGTCTCCGGACTATGGAGTAAAGGCCCGCGGCTGCTTTCCCGGGGGCTGTGCTGTCCGCGCACGGGGACCCTCTCTGGCTGCCGCGGGAGCTCACGCAGAAGCACTGTCTTCAGTGACCGCCCTCCTGCCGCCCCCTTGGGTGTCACCCGTGCTTTGGGTGACAATTGCTCCCAGCCCCGCCCAAGCCCTGCAGCTGTGCCAGGGGGCTCTGGGCTCCCCGCGCGGGCTCCAGCTCCTGCTTTGCATGCGGATGGATGAACAGCCAACCCAGGTGCACCCTCCTCAACAGGGGCCTCTGGTGGCTCTTTCCACAGGGCCGGTTTCCTGAACCTGAGGAACTCGAGGCTGGGGAGGCAGGTAGGGGCCAGGTGAGTGGAGTGGAGGCAGGGTCACATTGCCCAACAGCCGCGGGGACTGGCTGTGTGCTGGGGGGGCAGAGATGGCTGCTGCCCCCACCCCCCAGGCTGATGCACCCGTGATCTGGGCCTCACCCTCTGCCCAGAGCAGCCAGGTCATTTCCGTGGCCTTGGTGGGTCACCTGGGCAGGACTGACACCCACCCCACCCCGGGTCTGGCTTCAACCTGTTGGACACTTGGGTGTCCCCACAGTGACCCCCTGCTCCTGCTCTCAAGCCCCTGATTCGATGAAAGGCCTCACTTCCCCCCACCCAGCCCAAGGTGGAAGCCTGGGCATCATCCTTGCCCCTCCCCCACCCCCACCCGCGCCCCACTCAGAGCAGAACTGCCGGTCAGTATCTCTCAGTTCACGCGCTTCTCTCTGCTCCCCCCGTCCTGCTCCGGGTGAGGCTCCCCCATCTTTCTGGCAGCCTCCGTGCCATCTCCCCATCCTCCTGCGCACGGACCCACTCTCCTCCGTTAGCCAGAGTGATCTTTCCGGAACATATGCATGAGCCCCTCTGGTTGGCTCCCTGCCTGCCCGTCCTCTCCAGCCTCACCTCTCCCACCGTGAACCCCACCTCTGCGGTCCACCCGGGGGTCTGTGGTCGCCTGGCACGTGTCGTGACTCTGAGGCTTTGCACGTGCTATGTCGTCTGCCCGGACCGCTCTTCTGTCTGTCCCCTGCTGTGCGTCTGGCTTTTCCCCCTTGTAGCAGCCATCTGCTACTGGGCCACAAAATACCCAATTTGTGGTGTGAGACCATCACAACCACTGAGCCCACATCTCGCCAGATCCTGGGGTCGACTGGGCTCAGCTGGGCAGTGTGGGCCCAGGTGTGTCAGGTGAGTGTAGACCGACAGTAGCTGGGACAGGGGCAGCTTGAAGGCCCCTCACATTTGCAGGGTTGATGCTGGCTCCCGCCTGAGACGGCACCCAGGGCTCGGCCTGGGTTCCTTCCCAGGTCATTCGGAAGTTCCCCGATCCGTGTCTCCCAGTCAGACTGTTCCTCCTGAGCACGTGGCTTCAGAAGACCCACAGCCCCAGCACGGCTGTTCTGCATTTGTCGGATCCTCAAGACCAAGGCCACTGTGTGCAGGGCCCGGGGAAGGACCCCCTGACGGGAGGGGACTCGGGATGCCCACATGGTCTGAAACCACCAGCTGCTCAGTCTCCTTCGCTCAGAAGCATGAGGTGAAGGCGGGGGGTCTGTGGCTGAGCAGAGGCCAAACCTGCCCCCCCGTGGGGTCTGACGTCACGTCTGGGGACACAGGGGGACATGGGCCGGCGCCAGGCCCACTGCCCACAGTGACGGCTGTTCTGGCCACTTTCAGACGGACGCCCTCTTCATACCCTAGGCCACCACTGTCCCCCTCTCCTGGGCCCCCAGCCACCATCTATGAACCTGAGCCCTGAACTCTCCCGGTAAAGCCCCCACTCTGTGTTCTCATCCCGCAGCGAGGTGGGTGGAGAGCTGGATGGCCCGCAAGCAGTGACACTGTCCAGGTAGGACGTCTTCCCTGGGTCCTCTGCCCCCTTCACCTGCTCCACAGCCCCAGGGGAGAGGCGAGAGCGCCTGGATAGGCTCTCTCCTGCGCCTCACATGGGGAGCACCACTCCCCTCCCCAAGTCCTGGGTCAGACTTGGCCCTCCCCTTGAAGTCATGGAAAGATCCAGGGGTAGCTGGAGGTTTGGGTTTGACCAGCTTCCTGGAATTTGGCTCTTAAAGAGGGTCACCAACTGGCCTGCTTTGTCTGGGCTCAGAGGGGTTCCTGGGAAGAGGGTCTTTAGAGGGGATGAGACTGGGAAGGTCTCAGGCAGTCTCGTGGACTGGTGTCTGACGATTTTTTTGTTTTAATTTTTCTTTTAATGTTTATTTTTTTAAAGAGAGCACAAGCAGGGGAGGGGCAGGGAGAGGGAGACAGAATCTGAACCAGGCTCCGGGCTCCGAGCCGTCAGCACAGAGCCCGAAGCTGGGCTCGAACCCACGAACCGTGAGATCATGACTGGAGCCGAGGTCGGACGCTCAACTGACTGAGCCACTCAGGTGCCCCTCTCGTGCCCAACTTTAAAAACCAAAAAAGGGGCCCCTGGGTGGCGCAGTCGGTTAAGCGTCCGACTTCAGCCAGGTCACGATCTCGCGGTCCGTGAGTTCGAGCCCCGCGTCGGGCTCTGGGCTGATGGCTCAGAGCCTGGAGCCTGTTTCCGATTCTGTGTCTCCCTCTCTCTCTGCCCCTCCCCCGTTCATGCTCTGTCTCTCTCTGTCCCAAAAAACCCTGTCTCCCTCTCCCGTTCAAAAAAAAAAAATAAAAAATAAAAAAAAAATAAAAACCAAAAAAAAAAAAACCCAAAAAACTTTTAACCGTGCAAATATGTATGCCCTGAAATTTACCCTCTTGACCATTTGTAGGCGGCATTAGGTGTATCACCGTGTTGTGCAACCGTCACCCCTGTCCATCTCCAGAACTTTCTCATCTTCCCAGACTGAAACTCTGCCCCCATCCCCCTGCCACCAGCCCCTGGTGCCCCATTCAGCTTCCTGTCTCCATGAACTTGATTCCTCTGGTCCCTTCTATAAGTGGGGTCACAGCGTGTTCGCCCTTTTGTGACTGGTTTGTTGCAGACTTTCTTGCCTTTTCAAAGCCGACGCCCTGCTTTTAAATGCCACCCAGGAAATGCAAAGTGCAGTCATTATTGACAATGACAGACGGCCCACTGGCTAATTTTTCCTCGGGCTCCACGACACTTTAGTCTGGGGCAGGACCGCTGCGCACACATTTTCCCAGACTGCACGCCGCTGTCGGGGCTGGGCACGGGTGTCCCTCTCTGCAGACAGGAAGCCTGGGCCCCGGGAGCTTAGAGACCTGCTCCGTCACCCAGCAGGGGAGGCAGCGTCAGGTCCAGGTAGACCGTCTGTGTGTCTGACTGCCGTTCCCTTGACCCAGCTACTTGCTTGGGTGAAATACCTGGGACAGTGGCCACTTGCAGCCCCTCCCGCCACGGTGAGATCTCTCCCTGAGGTTATGAGGGAGGGAATGCACCCCGAGGTCTCCACTCCGGGTTTCGAGAGAGTGAAACTGAGCCACAGAGGCTCCGCCCTCCTTCAGGCCCTGGGATTGTGTCCGGGAAGCGCCCGGTGCAGCTCCTCCTGGGGGGACTCAAAAGCTCAGTCACCTGCAGCAGCTTCCCAGCCCCACTGACTGGGGATGTCCATGCCATCTTCCTGCAGACTCCCATTGCGCTGTGTTTTTTTTCGGGATGGTTTACCCCCAGCCCAAGGTGCTAACACCCTCGTGAGTAAACTTGCTGAACCCACCCACCCCCACCCCCCGCCCCGAAATTCACCATATACACTAAAAGGCGGTTTCACTGAAAACTCGGCGGGAACTTGCTTCGGCAGCTTCTGAGTCTGAATTTGGAGCCCACCAATTATTCTCCGTCTTTCTCTCTCCACCAAAGAATGCCCAAGGGGCGCCTCCTCCTTCCTGGAGGACGGCCCCCGCCCCTCGCTGGCAAATCCCAGCTCCCACGCTGAAGTCCAGCAGGGTCCAGGGTTCGCTAAGGGTTGCGAGGGATTTGCACGAGTCTGAGTTTTGATTTCCATGTCATTTGTTTCTTGCACATGTGAGGGCCTTCTGGAAGGAGGGTCAGCCCTGTGGGTCCCTGATGGGGTGCAGGCTGGGTGGGTGGGGGTCCCGGGTGGGGGTGGTGATGCGCCAGGGCCCTCGGTGTGTTCACTCTCAGGCTACTGACACCGGGTGGCTCTCTTGTGCTGCAGTAGGAAAGATGTCCTTGTCCTCACCCCTTGGCTGGCCCCCACCGTCTGGGAAGGGACCTTCAACATTGACATCCTGAATGAGCAGTTCCGGCTCCGGAACACCACCATCGGACTAACGGTGTTTGCGATCAAAAAGTAAGTAGGTGACGGGGCGCCTGGGTGGCCCAGTCGGTTCAGCATCCGACTTCAGCTCAGGTCAGGATCTCGCGGTCCGTGAGTTCAAGCCCGACCACATCGGGCTCTGTGCCGACAGTTGAGAGCCTGGAGCCTGCTTGGGATTCAGTGTCTCCGTCTCTCTCTCTGCCCCTCCCCTGCTCATGCTCTGTCTCTCTCCGTGTCTCAAAAATAAATAAACATTAAAAAAAAAAAGTAAGTAGATGAGATGACAGAGGGTGGGGACTGGGATGCAGGAGAGACCGAGGACATCAGGTCTGGCTGTGTGTTCAGCACACGGTGGGTGGGGACCCAGCCTGTCCTCCTAGGGTTTAATGTGAAAGTCCACGTGTTCAGCAGTCTTCCCGGGTGGACACCACCTGGCTCCCCTTCCAAAGGCTGCACGTCACCCAGGAAGGCAGCTCCAGACCCAGCAGTGATCCTAGGTTGTTCTCCTGCTGAGTCAAGGAAGGAGCAGAGCACCCCAACATCCAGGCGGCAGAGGAGCCCTCCTCCGGCCACAGTAGCAGAAGGGAGGAGGCTGTGTGCTTCCTTGGACGGGTAGGAAACCAGTGCCTGTGGAGCTGGGCTCCTGTGTGCTCCCTTATAGGGTGACGGTCATGGAGGGGGGACAGCCAGGTCAGGCACAGCACTCGGTGCCAGACCCCAGGCTCCTGTGAGGGAGCTGAGCAGTGAGGCCCTGGGACTCCAGGGACAGGTGACTTCCGCTGAATGAGCTGGGCAGCCGCAGGTAAGTGGCGTGGTCTCTCTGAGCCTCTGGAAAGTGGGGCTGACAACAGCATCCTCTCTCGGGATCGCCATGGGGGAAGTGAAAGCTCGTAGGTGCTGGGCCTGCGTGTGGACAGGTGGGGCTTCCTCCCTCCGCAGAGCTCACCCGAGACCCCAGAGGATGGCCCTGAGGCCTTTGCAACCCCTTTCCCAGGTCTTACTCGAGAGGGGCATTTGGCCCCAAGTGCAGGGAGTAAGAAGGGCACAGGGTCGCCTCAGGATCCTACTCCAGTCCCTGGAGACAAGCGGCTGAAATCACCAACCAGAAGCTTCACTGCCCAGGGTCCTCGGCCAGTGCCAACAGCTCTGACGCAGCACTGCCTGCTGCGCGTGCGCTGGCTGTCCCCGTGTGTCCCCTCTGGGCTCCGAGTGCAGTCCCCAGGGGGTGGGCAGGTGGTGGGCATGTCCTCAGAGGAAACCAGACTCCTCGAGTCGAGCTGTGAACCCACGATCACATCGGGTGGGTCTGGAGTCGCCCCTGGTGACCTGACTGGTGGCTGGGCAGGGGTGTGTGTGTGTGTGTGTGTGTGTGCATGTCCCCTATTGAAACGGAGTGCCCACCTTCCCTGTGGGAGGGGTTTCTGGGGCAGGCACCAGGAAGTAGCCTTAGGGCCTGCTCAAAAAACTGTCACCGAGGGGCTCACCGCACTTGCCCGATGACGGGGGAGCTGCTGTGTGCAGGGTGGGGAGCAGCGAGCCCCCTCGAAGAGGGACCAGCCATGGGAGGCGGTTGGAGAAGACTTCCAACCTCTTGGGGTTGGGGAGATACAGACCTGGACCCAGAAGCTCACACGCTCGGGTTCAGTGCTGGGGCCCGAGCAAGCCCCCTCTTCCTCCAGGGGCCCTCTTTTGCCTCCCCTGGCCACATGCTGGGCCTGAGTCCTGATCTGGGGGAGATGGGGGGGTGACCCCTCCTCAGAATACCCGCTGTTGACTGAGGGCCCAGTAGCCTTCAAGGGAGGGCCCTGCAGGGGCAGACACGGTCCTGGGGGGCCAGGGACTGAGCACTGAGCCAAGAGGGGCAGGTGGCCGGCCCTGCAGGTTCTACGAAGTCTGTGAGGGCACGTTGACCAGAGCTGTGCCCGAAGGGTCTCGGCTCCCTCACAGCAGGTGGGAACCTGCAGGGGATTTGCCAGGGGCGGGTCCTGCGGGTGGAGGGGGTCTGCCAGGGGAGCTCGGCACGGGGGTGCGCTGCTGGCTCCAGCATGCTGACCCGTGGCTGTACGGGTTTCCAGCGTCCTCCGCCTCAGGCTCGCTCCCCTTTGTAAGATGGGGCGCTGATGGTCCCCCGTCCCCCGGGGCAGAGGTTAGGGAGGCGCCACGGGCAGACTCGCCCAGGACAGGCCAGGACAGCGGCCGTTCCTTAAGCAGCCCAGGGTCTGCCTCCTCGATAAGGCGCACAGGCCCGCGGCCCCCGGCTTTGGGCTCCTGCCGCCAGCCTCTGGCAGCGACCCTCCTCCCACCCTGTCCCCTGTCCCTGCAGATACGTGGCCTTCCTGGAGCTGTTCCTGCAGACGGCGGAGAAGCACTTCATGGTGGGACACAGGGTCACCTACTACGTGTTCACCGACCGGCCGGGGGATGTGCCCCGCGTGCCCCTCGGGCAAGGGAGGCAGGTGGTGGTCCTGGAGGTCCGGAGCTACTCGCGCTGGCAGGACGTGTCCATGCACCGCGTGGAGATGATCAGCAACTTCTCCCGGCAGCGCTTCCTCCACGAGGTGGACTATCTGGTGTGCGCGGACGTGGACATGAGGTTCCGCGACCACGTGGGCGTGGAGATCCTGTCCCCGCTCTTCGGCACCCTGCACCCCGGCTTCTACGGGGCGGCCCGCGCGGCCTTCACCTACGAGCGCCGGCCGCAGTCCCAGGCGCACATCCCCAGGGACGAGGGCGACTTTTACTACGCGGGAGGCTTTTTCGGGGGGTCGGTGGCCGAGGTTCTGTGGCTCACGTCGGCCTGTCACCGGGCCATGGTGGTCGACCGGGCCCACGGCATCGAGGCGGTGTGGCACGACGAGAGCCACCTGAACAGGTACCTGCTGGACCACAAGCCCACCAAGGTGCTGTCCCCCGAGTACCTGTGGGACGAACAACTGCTGGGCTGGCCCGCCGTCGTGAAGAAGCTGAGGTATGTGACCGTGCCCAAGAGTCACCAGGTCATCCGGGACTGATGACGGGCTGGCCTAGTGTCCGTCAGGGGTGCCACCCTGACCCCAGCCGTCAGAGCAGATGGGCTGTCGCCGCTCCCTTTTTCTGTCCGGTCGCGGGACATCGCCGAGGCCCGGCGCCGCCCGCATCGGGCACGGGCGCAGTTAGGCCTGACCGGGGGCCTGCCGGGGGGCGCGGCTCCAGCAAGACCCCTTGCTCTTCGGGTTCCTGGTCGGAGTTGAAAGGTCGCTTGCGGCCGCGGGCAGGACGTGAAGCTGAGGCCGGATCAGGACCCCCTTGGCTGGCGCCTGGCTTCCCGGCAGCCTGGGGCACAGCCCGCCTCCCGCTGGGGCAGGACAGCCCCCCCCCCCACCCCCCCCGGCCTCCCTCAGTCACTGCCGTGTTGTGGCTGTTGCACTTGCCCTGTCACTGCCACTAAAATGTTTCTGGCGGATGACGGGAGTTGCGGGTTGTCCCGGAAACCTGCCTCGTGCGCTTCCTCGAGGCCCCGGCCAGGCCTGAGTGCTGCAGTCTCCGCCTTGCGTCTCCCTTCTCACATCCAGGACAGGGCGGTCCGCGTTGCCACGGCTATTTCTCCGTGACGTTGGCGAACTGTTACAATTTCTGGGTCACTTGCCGCTGTAAACGGCTCCAATTTTATGTCGGATGCTTTTCTATTTATTTTTTTATTTTGTTTAAGGTTTATTTATTTTTGAGAGAGAGAGACCATGAGCTAGCGGGGAGGGGCAGAGACAGAGGGAGACACAGCATCCGAAGCAGGCTCCAGGCTCCGAGCCGTCAGCACAGAGCCCGACGCGGGGCTCGGACCCAAGAACCGTGAGCCGAAGTTGGACGCTCAACCGACTGAGCCCCCCAGGCGCCCCTATAACCTTGATAATGTTAACCACGTTCAGGTGTACAATTCAGTGGCAATAGGTACATTCACTGTTCTGCAACTGTCCCTTCCATCCATCTTCACGACTTTTTTGTCACCCCAAACTCTGTGTCTGCCCACTAGACCCTAACCCTCCCACACCCATCCCCCTCCCCAGGCCCGGCACCCACTGCTCCTCCCACCCTATGAATCTGACTGTTCTCGGTCCGTCATGAGCGGGGTCCTCCAATATCGGTCCTTTAGGGACTGGCTTATTTCACGTAGCACAGTGGCCTCAAGGTCTGTCCCCGTGAGCCTGGACCTGACCCACTTCTCCCCCAGAGGAGTTGCTCAGCTCTGTCCTGTCTAACCTGAGCCTCCTCAGTCCCCTGCGCTCCCCTCATCTTCCTCCTCAGCCTGAAGGACCCCAGGGCCCCGTCCCTTGGGCCTCACCGATCCCACCCCATCTGAACCGAACTGTTCGGTCCAGATGCCAGACACACACCCCTGGGGTGTGGGGGCCTCGGGCCTCCCCTGCCCACCCGTCCGTGTCAGGTACCTGCTCCTTCCGCAGGTGTCCCCATCTCAGGAGAGAAACACCAGGTCCAGACCCTTGGTGTCATCTGTGACTTCTTGCTGGCCATCAACTCTCCCAGTGGTGAGGTGGCTACCGGAGGGCACTAAATGTTCAAAACATTTCAAGGCATATGTTAGTCTTGGCTGCCTAAGGCAATGGTTGAACCGAGCAGAACGACTGGAAGAAAGGCTGAGTGGTGAGGAGCTTTAGGGAATAAGGACCTAGAACCCCTGGCCCATTATTCCTGAGCCTCTAGGACACTTGCGTGCAAGGGCTGGGTGCATGTTCAGGAAAGACCTGAGAAGGGCCCCGGCTCTCCCCTCTGGTGACTGTCAGACTCTGCAATTAGGAAGTAAAGGTCAAGGCAGAGTTGTAAACAGCCTGGGTGGTGTGGAAGGTGTATCCTGATCTTTGCAGACCATCTCCTCCCCATCTGTAAAGACTGGAGGTTGTTTTCTTCTTTTGGGGGGGGAGGCGGTGGTTCCGGGTGTTTAAGGAAATGTCTGCCCAATGAGCACTACATTCACGGAACAGACACTTCAGTGACCACACACGACAAGGAATACAGATTTTACAAAATTAGTTCAGAAAAGTCACTACAGTAGCAACTACTGCGAGCTGTGCCAGTAAACCCTGGAGGGGAAGACTGATATTTGAGTTGTACGTTATACTGTTCAAAATGTCAATTTTCAAAAAAAACATTTAAAAATTTTTTAATGTTGATTTGAGAGACAGAGAGACAGAGACAGAGCGCAAGTAGGGAGAGGCAGAGAGAGAGGGAGACACAGAATCCGAAGCAGGCTCCAGGCTCCAGCTGTCAGCACAGAGCCCGACGTGGGGCCCGAACCCACAAACCATGAGATCATGACCTGAGCTGAAGTCAGACGCTTAACCGACTGAGCCACCCAGGTGCCTCCCCCAAAACACTTTTTTTAAAAAGTTTATTTATTTATTTTGAGAGAGAGAAAGAATGAATGGGGGGGCAGAGAGAGAGGGGGACAGAGGATCCTACGTGGGCTCTGTGCTGACGGCAGAGAGCCTGATGCGGGGCCAAAACTCACAAATCATGAGATCATGACCTGAGCTGAAGTCAGAAGCTTAACCAACCGAGCCACCCGGGCACCCCAACTAAAAAACACTTTTGAGGTGTGCAAAGAAACAAGAACATGGACCCCGTAGACCATTGAAAACAAAGCAATTGACAGAAACCGTTCCTGAGGAAGCTCATGCATTAGACTCTCTAGACTTACTTAAAACCAACTATTTCAAATATGCACAAATACCTAAAGGAAACCACGAGAACGATATCCCCCAGGGAGACAATAACAATGGTGAATGCATTAGGAAGTGTCCCCTCCTCTCTTTTTGAGGAATTTGGGGACAAGTCGTATTAATTCTTTGTCAGATGGTTGGTAGAATTAACCAGCAGTGAATCCTGGCACTGAGATTTTCTTTGTTGGGAGGGTTTTGATTCCTGATTCAATCTCTTTTCATAGGTCTATTCAGATTTATTATTTATTCTTGAGTTGCTTTTGGTAGTGTTTTTATTTCTAGGAATTTATCATTGTTGTTTTTTTTTTTTTTTAGAGAGAGAGAGAGAGAGAGAGAGATGGACAAGTGGGGCTCACTGGAACTTGTGTTTTACCTGAAGTGGGGCTTGAGCTCACCTGATGTGGGACTTGAACACACAAATTGTGAGATCATGACCTGAGCTGAAGTCAGTCTTAATGAATGAGCCACCCAGGCGCCCAGAAATTTACCCGTTTTACCTAGGTTGTCTGATGTGCTGGTGTAAAACTCTTTGTGGTATCGTCTTATAATCCTCTTTATTTCTGTAAGGTTGGTAGTGATGTCTCCATGTTCATTCCTGATTTTAACAATTTGAGTCTACTTCCCCCCCAAACCCAATCAGGCTAGGATGGGGCTACTATTATAAACAGCAAAGAGAAAAACCAGAAAATAACCAGTATTGGTGAGGATGTGGAGAAATCAGAGCCCTCGTGCCCTGTTGGTGGGAAAGTAAAATCTGCCACCGCTCTGGAAAGCAGTGTGGTGTTTCCTCAAACATTAAAAATGGAACCGCCATATGATGCAGCCATTCCACTTCTGGATACACATTCAAAGAATTGAAAGCAGGATTGTGAAGAGTTATTTGCACACCCAAGTTTGCAGCAGCACAATTCCCAGCAGCCAAGAGGCAGGAGCACCCCCAGCGTCCACCTCCACCAGTGGGTGATGGATGAACAAAATGTGGTAGGAACGTGCATTACATCACCCAGCCTTCAGCGGGAAGGAATTGCTGACACCTGCCATGTGGGTGAACCTTGAGGACAGGATGCGAAGTGAACTAAGCAAGTCACGAAAACACAAACGTTGCATGGTTCCACTTCTGTGAAATGAGGTATGTAGAGTGGTCGGCCTCACAGAAGCAGAAGCAGCAGGGTGGTTTTGGGGAGCTGGACAGGAGAGGGAGACCGGGAGTTGTCCACCGGGTATAGAGTTCCGGTTCTGCAAGATGCAAAAGATCTGGGCATCGGTTGTGCACCACTGAATACGCAACGTGATACTGTGCTTCACGGTAAATATATATTTGGTCTTCGCCCTGTTTCTGGCACAGATTTCCCAAATTTCCCGAGTGATGAAAACCATGACACTGCCTTTTGCTGTGTTCATGGGTGGCTTTTGGACTCTACCTGAGGGGGGAGGCTGGCTGCTGGGGGAGCCAACCCTGCGACTAGGTGGCTGGAACTTTCCATCCCCTCCCCCCACCTCTGGGGAGGGAGAGGGGCTGGAGACGGCGTTCAGTCCCCAGTGACCAGTGATCCAATCAATCGTGCCCGTGTAATGAAGCCTCCCCGAACGCCCATCCGACTGGTGAACACGTGGAGACAGCAGAGAGTGTGACACGCTCGGTTACTGTCACGGGGGCCCGAGTGTGCACGGGCACTGGCTTCGAGGGTCCCAACAGACCAGGTTCGGCCACTCACCGCTGACAAAAGCCAAGGACAGAGAGACACAAGAAAGGGTGGTGACTCAGGAAAGGATCCATTTCGGTGAGGCCGGCGCTGGGAAGACAGGGGGCTGACATCTCAAGGTGCTGCAGACAGTCCTGGTGGTGGTTCTCTCTCTCTTTTTCTTTCTTTTTTTAATTTTTTAAAAATTTTTAATGTTTATTTATTTTTGAGACAGGAGAGACAGAGTATGAGCAGGGGAGGGGCAGAGAGAGGGAGACACGGAATCGGAAGCAGGATCCAGGCTCGGAGCTGTTAGTACAGAGCCTGATGCGGGGCTCGAACTCACAAGCTGCGAGATCATGACAGGTGCCCCCCCCTTTTGTGAAGTTTTATTTGTTTCCTAGGATTTTACATGAGGACAATCTAGGACAATGGTCAGTGGGTACTTGAGGTGGACAGTGAAGGTCGGGTCGATCGCTGTCTTGGGGTCAACCCCGCGGGGTCTTGCTGACGTCAGGGACGTCCATCCCTGTTGCTTGAGGGTTAGTTTGGCTGCCCTCAGGGTCTTTGGCTGGAGTTACGAGATGAGCTGGGAGGAAGGACCCGATCGGTCAGGAAGCACAGATGATGGGCAGAGAGCAGGGGGGCTCCGAGCCTCCGCTGCACCTTGCCCTGTGCTCCCCATCCCTTCCGCCCGGCTGGTCCCGAGTGCTGTCCTGTGTGACAAACGGGCAATCTAGGAGGTGACAGGCTTGTCTGAGTTCTCTGAGCCGCTCCAACATCATTCGAACCCGAGGGCAAGGTTGTGGGAACCTCCTCTCTATAACTTAGAGACGCAGGTGACCTCTCTGCCCGGCTGCTGAGTGACCCCTGAGTTGGCCGCACAGGGACTCCAGGGGCCACACACAACAAAGGAAACAGACCTCACGCGGTTCAGACAAGGCACAGCCCTGAAAAGCAAACAGTAGCAGCCTCACGGAGCAGCAATGATGAGGCTCGGGGAGCGGGGGCTGCAGAACTGAACGGTGGGCGGGTCGCCAAGCCCCGCCCCCTGCAGGGCCGGGTCCTCGTGGCTCCCAGATGTTCCACATGCTTCTCCACGACTCCACAGCTGGCCGGACACAGCGATGTCACAACGTGGGTCAGAAACACAAACATCTCTGGGCATCCACCACCACCTGAACTATTGTCCATTTTTGTAACTTGAGGTAGGCAGAGAGAATGGGAGCAAGGCCTTGAAGAGGGTGGTTCCCGGCCCAGACTTTGTGTTTGGGGGCAAACGCCATGTAGACGGGCCTTTGCTGGGCCTGAGGAGGGGACAGGTATGGGGACCCCAGCCGCAGGCACTGCTGTCCCGGTGATGCCACCTCAGGGCGCCCGAGTCCACCTGCCCCTTGGGGAGCACTTGCGACCCTCCGCTCTGTCTGAGGGCTCTGTCCTGCCCCAGAGGCACCTCCTCTCCTGCCAGCCAGGGCCATGTGCCCCAGGGAGCGCGGGTACCCCGACGGCCCTGGGGACAGAGCCAGTCTGGTTAGGACACCGTCCCCCAGCGGACCTGAGCGCCAGGCCGCCACGGTGCTCCCTCCTCTGCTCAGGGACCACCCTCTGTCCAGGCTCCACACGCTGGCACTTGGGGCAGGTCGTCTGGACCTTCTGGACTCGTGTTTCCTTGCTGGGAGCATGGGCAGAGGCCTCCCTCCCAGACTCGCCAGAGGGGACACGGCCAGGAACATTCAGACCCTGAAAAGGAAGATGCCACGTGGGGGACCCTGTTGGGTCATGCTCACCGATGAGGTCACGGTGCTCAGCACACAGCAGGCACCTGAGATCGCCGGCTGAATTAGGGAAGGAGGGAAGGAAGGAGGGAGGGAGTGAAACCACAGAAGCGGGGTCCACACCAGGTCAGGTCAGAGGGTGTCATAGCTCGGGCCCTGGAAGGGGGCACGGGACACGTCCTTCTGTCCCTCCAGCGCTGACCTGCCTCCACGTGGGACCTGCTGACCTCCTGGATCGTCTCCACCTCCTCCGCAAACAACGCTGAGTGTTCCCAGAAGGGGGACAGCGGGCGGGGGCCAAAGAGGGACTTCCGGAACCCTGTGCCCTGGGGGACTCTGGGACAGCCTTCCAGGTGGCCCTTTTTGTCCTCCAGGCACCAGGCCACGATTCCACCTCATCTCTCACGGAATGTGAGGAAGCCGTGAGGAAGCCTCACCCATCTAGAAGGCCCGTTACGTCCCCATGTCACAGGTGGGGACACCGAGGTTAATAGCACAGCCTGGGTCACTAGTAAGACGAGCTGGGTCAGGAAGCCCATCTCCCTGACTTTGGATTGTCCTACCCGCAGGCCTGCATCTTGGCGTCCTGGGGCTCGGGGTCCCTCTTCCTGGGGGACCCCACCACCCGCTGAGGGCCCCCCCTGAACTCAGGGGAGCAGAGCTGACCAACCTGCCTGGGGCCCCACATGGGAGCTGGGGAATGGCTGACCGGGGCTCTGTGGGCTCTCCCAGTACTGGGCCAGCTGGTCCCCTGCAGGACGAGGTCTTCTCGCTGGGGATCGGCTGGGGCCTCGGCTTCCTCACGTTGTCACCTGGGCTGCCAGTCCCCAGGCCAGAAATCTGCCCGTCTGAAGGAGACCAGCACTGCCTCCATCGGGTTTCACTTGCCCGAGTCCCTCCCCGGGACGCCCCGCATCTCTGACGCCTGCTCCCATGGGGGCCGCCTCCCTTGGACTGGGACGGGTCTGGCCTCCATCCCGGGGAACGCACTGGCTTTGGAGCATTATTTGGCCCAGAGACCTGTGAACTTTTCTGGCCCTGGGTCATGAGGGATGCTCTCCCCTCTGTGGTGTGACCGTCCAGCCTTCTGCATCTCCCAGTTTCTGTTTGGGCTATGGGAGGACCAGCCGTGTCCTCTCTGGCATCAGGCTGTGGTGTCACAGCACGCACAGGCGTCTCCACCCCGAGACTGTGCCCATTGTCACCGAAGGGGCCTCCATTTCCCCCCCCAATCTTTAATCCATTGTGATTTCTTTTTTTTTTTTTTTTTAACATTTATTTTTGAGACAGAGACAGAGCATGAACGGGGGAGGGTCAGAGAGAGGGAGACACAGAATCTGAAACAGGCTCCAGGCTCTGAGCTGTCAGCACAGAGCCCGATGCAGGACTCAAACTCACGGACCTGAGCCGAAGTCGGCCGCTTAACCGACTGAGCCACCCAGGCACCCCAATCCATTGTGATTTCAATATCAAAGGAGAAAAAGTCTATTTCAGATGACCACAAAGTACGAAAATGAATCTGTCCCATATGAAAATTAGGTGCAGACCCAGGTATCTCTGGCGAGATTCCACTTGAAGGAAACCTCCAGAGTAGGTAACGGAACACGGAGAGAAAGCAGACTGGGGGTTCCCAGGGGCTGGCGGGGGCACGAATGGGGAATGAGGTTTCCGGGTACACAGTGACCCTTGGGGACCGAGATATTCTGCAACAAAATTCTGTGGCGTGGTTCACAGCGTTGTGAGCGTACCCAGTGCTCAGGAATCGCACAATGTAAAATAAATAAAATTTTTATTGAAGATTAATGTGGATTTTCAATGAACAATGAACAAATAAAGTAACAGCTAAAAAGTAGAAGAAAAAAAGGATAAAGGAGAAGAGGAAGAGACATTCTGGTGGGGGGTTGGGGTTGGGGATTGGAACAACAAATAGAAATAAAAGAAAAACCCCATGTAGGCCTTCAGGCCTTTCATTCTTGGCCGGCATCCAGGCGGGAGCAAGGGCGTTGACAGGGGCGGGGGAAGGGGCGGGGAGAAGGGCAGTGGCAGGAACAGAGTTGGGAGCAGAAGCAGGAACAGTGGAACCAGGAGAAGCAGGAGCGGAAGCAGGACCCAGCTGACTCTGCTCAGGTGCCCGCTGTCC
>NC_064807.1:89874354-89878844 GCF_023721935.1 Panthera uncia
TACGAGCGCGAGCGCGGGCGCGGGCGCGGGAGAGGGGCGGGGGCGGGGGCGCGGGAGGAGGAGGGGAGGGGCGCCGGGAGAGAGCCGCGGGCGGGGGGAGGAGGGGAGGAGCGCCGGGGAGCAGCGGGGAAGGGAGGGGGCTAGCGGGGGAGGGGCGGATGGAGGAGGGGGCACCCGCGGCCCCGCCCCGGCCCCGCACCCCCGGGCTTTGGCGGCGGGGCTGTCACCGCGAGCCGTCACCGCGAGCTGCGGCGGACCCGCCGGGCGGAGGGACGAGCCGGCCGCCGGCAGGGCGCCCTGGGGAGGGTCGGGCGCGTGGGGGCGCGGAGGGGGCGTCCGGCGCCAGCCACCCGGCGGGCCTGGACGAGGGGTGGACGGACGCAGTGCGAGCCTTGGCCCGCTTCTTCCATTTTTCAGGGAACGCGGTGAGTGCGCCCTTCTCTGTGCGCGGTTCCGCCGGGGTGTCTGCGTGCAGCCCCGCAGCGCCCCCACCAGCGGGCCCCCTCCCTTCGAGCCCCCGCAGCCCCGGCCCTGATCGGCGCCCCCGCGGCCCATAAACGGAAGAGGGCAGGGACAGCCTTGGGGTCTGGCCTGTCGCCGGCAGAAGCCAGAAATTCACTGAGCGCCCGTGTGCCCGCGGAGCCGCGCGCCCGCACCGGTGCCGGGCTCGGTCGGCGCTCCCGCGGACGTGGGGGGCGGGGGGCAGGGGCGGGGGCCCGGCTGCCTTCAACGTCGCCTTGGGTTTTGTGAGAGGGTGCGTTTTCCCTTCCCGCGTGGAGGAGGCTGGCAGAGATGTGAGTCCGGACTCCGCCGGGCTGGGGTCAGCGGGGCGTCGCCCCGGGTCCTGGTCCTCGCGGCACCTGCTGGCGGGAGCGGGAGCTCTGGCCGCGCTGGCGAGCGCGCCGCGGTGTCTCTTTGTGGCTGGACCCGCATTTCCCTGTCGACTGACGATGTCGAACATTTTTTCTCACGAGCTTCTTAACCACCCGTATGGCTTCCCTGCTAAAACGTGTATGTTTTTAAATGTATTTTTCCCTATTTTCTTTTTTACTGTGTTGTTTCCTTGTCATTGAGCTTTGAGAGTCCTTTGTATCATCGTTGCCGCTACATTATCAAACAGGTGATCTGCAAAGATTTTCTCCCCGTCTGTGGCTTGTCTTCTGTTTCCCTTGAGTGTCTTTCAAAGAGCGCAAGATCCCAAAAAAAGGAAATTAAGTAACATAAAAGAGCGCAAGCTCCTGAGGTCGACGAAGTCCAAGTGACCCATTTTTTCCTCCTGTGGTTTGTGCATTTCACGTCTGTCACATCTAAGAAATCTTTGCCTAACTGAGCAGTGCAAACATCTGGGTTTTCTTCTAGAGGTTTTGCAACAGCTGTGTCTGCCGCTTACCCCCCGGGTCGCCGGGGTCCAGAACCACGTGACCTTCCTTCTGGCAGATCTGGCCGCCTTCATCCCATCACGTGGGCACCTCATCCTCCCAGACCCTCAGGAGACTGGCAGCCTCAGGGCAGTGAGATGTTGTGACAGAGAGCCCGCAGCCCTGTTACTTTATTACGGCATATTGCTACAGCCATCCAACTTTTAGTTACTGTTTCTCTGTTTCAGCCCCTGATTTACGAATGAAACTTTAACATAGGTCTGTACGTGTAAGGTTCAGTACCATCCACATCCACTGGGGGGTCTTGGGATGTATCCCCTATGGATGGGGGTGAGGGGGAGTTACTGTATTAAGTTTTACATGTACGTCAGTGCTAGCATTAGAGCTAACTTTTGTACGTGGTGCAGGAGATAGATCCAGGGAGTAGTTTGGTTTTTGGTTCTGTGTTTTGGGATTTTTCTTTGTTGGGCTTTTTTGCACATGGCTATCTAGTTGTTCGAACACATTTGTTGAAAAGATGAACTGCTGTGTGGTTTTGCAGTGGAGTGCTCCCAGTGAGACACAGTGCACGGCTGTCCCCGGCACCCTGGAGGCTGGTGTTCCAGAAAATCGCAGCGAGCAGATCGCCAGCAATTTCTGCAGGCACCCAGTGTCCTCAACCAGGTTATCCTTGGGTCTAGGGCCTGGACAGTCGCGCTGGGGGGTCCAGGTTGTTCGACCAGAATCAACTTTGCGTCCCATGGGTCCCCCGGCCGGCCAGAGGGTGCCCTGGGAGGAAAGACAAAGCATCCTGCTCGGGAGGGTCAGGGTAGAATACTGAATATCCGAAGAAGACCTATGCGGCCCCACCCCCACCGTTTCGTCCTGGTCATTACCCAGGAGGGGATCAAGCAGACGTGTGCCTGTCTGGGGGCAGCCCTGGTGCTCAGGCCGGAAGAGGGCACAGAGGTGGAGCCAGAAATCCTCATAAGCGAACCCTGGGGAAGGGTCAGCAACACCACGGCAGGACGCGTGGAGGGCCCAGCCACCTCGAGCCCCGGCCCACCACGGGGCGTCCTTTGTGATGAAAGAACCACCTTGCAGATTGCAGGCGAAACCCACGGCCCCTCAGCTCCTTGGCTTGGAGAAGCAGCGCAGGGGTGAGGTCAGAGGCGAGATGCATAGCCCGAGGGAGGGTCCAAGTCTGATGGAGTCATTTGCCAGGAGCTAGGGTCGCCGGCCCAGGCAGTGTCCACCTACCCCCCCCCCCCCCGCCATCGGTGAGCCAGCCCTGGGCAGGAGTCGGGTCTGGTGTGCGGTGACCAGGTCTGCGTCAGTGCAAAGTCCCGTGTGTTGCATCCCATCGGTGACACGGGGTGTCGCCGTGATGGATCCCCGTGGCAACGGCGGCCCGTGGCCGACTGGGAAGCGCTGGCTGCTTCGCAGATGAGTTCTGGTGGGTGGGGTGAGAGAGCAGGCGCCCGCCGTGAGCGAGCACAAGTGGCCCCACACGGTCAGCAGCTGTCATTTATTCCTACAGTCCACGGCACCCAGAAGGGGCGTCATTAATCTGTAATTTTGCTAAAGAGCAAAAAAACACCAGAACACCCTGCAAACCATATTGGTTTCCTAGGGCATAACTGCCTGCTGTAACAAAGTATCACAGACGGACCCGCTGAAGACAAAGGAATCGATTCGGCCACGGCTGTGGAGACCGGAAGTCTGAAACGGGGGCGGGGGGGGTGGGGGGCATCCCTGGGGAGGCTCTGGGGGAGGGTCCTTCCTGCTTCTCCCGCATCCTTGGTGCTTCTTGGCCTGTGGCTGCATCGCCGCCGTCCCTCCCCTGCATTGTCACATGGTGGCCGTCCCCCTGTGTGTGCCCTCTCTGTCTTTGCGTCTTCACACCTGGCCTTCAAAGACTCTATTTCCAAATAGGCCACATTCTGAGGTTCCAAGTGGATATGAGTCTGAGGGGACACTATCCAACTCACTACACAGACCGAGTAGTTACATCGTCTACATCACAGGCCCAAGAATTCATGAAGCATAACAGGTTTCACCATGGGACCCTGAAATAAAAGTGGCTTAATCAGCAGAAAAGTTTATTTATCTCTCATATTGTGCTCAGAGGGTAAGCATCCAAGGGCTGAGAACCCCTGTTGTCAGGAACTTAAACTCCTGCCTTCTGTGCTGCAGTCCTCAAGACATGGTTTCTGTCTTGTGGTCAAAAATGGCTGCCGCAGCTCCAGCCATCACCTCCACACTCCAGCACGGAGGAAGAGCAAAGAAGTGAAAAGCATGCCTCTCCCTTTAAGGACCTGGAAATAATCTATCACTTCTGTTCAAGTGCCTGTAAGCTTAGTCACATGACCTTATTTGCTGCAAAGATGGCTGGGAAACGTCGTCTTCCTCTGGATAGTCACACGTCTGACTAAAACTCCCGGGTGCTGGTACCCCGTAGTCTTGAGCGCAAGTATGTCACAGGGAAAATGGTTCCGGGGAAGACTGCCCTTCCAGGGATAACCCATCCCACCGCCCTGGGCCCCGCTGACCTTTGGACCGAGGTCAGGGGCCACGTCGTCCCCTTCAGGTGGGTGTTCTGGGAGGGGTGAGAATGAGGAGCCCAGCACGTGGTGGGGACCCGGGCCAGGCCCGGGGAGGGTGATGTCTGGGACCTCCAGGATGAGGGACGGGGGCGGCCGGGCAGGAGTGCAGTCCCAGCAGAGGAACAGAGTATGCAGAGGCCCAGAGGCAACGGACAGGTATGAAACAGCAGGTGTGAGGTTGGAGGTCTCAGGTGGCACGGGGTCCTGAGGGCCCTTGACGAGGGCTCTTCAGCCCGGAGGGCCCAGGATCACCGTGGACGGGGCACAGACCAACGGCCGGTGAGTGCGTGGCCCAGAAGGCTCGCTCCCACTGGGATAAGGGGAGGGGGGAAGGGGCTCGTCTGGGGGGCCACCTCCCCAGCAGGGGTGGGGGCTCCAGGCACGCAGGGAGGAGGGTCACTTTCTCACTGGGGGGGGGGGGGGTTCTGGGGGGGGGGGGGAGCTTGGGAGTCCTCAGGGCCCCAGGGCGGACCCCCCCGGGGGGGGGGGGGGGGGGGGGGCGGGGATGGTTTGGGAGCGGGCGGGG
>NC_064807.1:89878944-89899625 GCF_023721935.1 Panthera uncia
GGGGGGGGGGGGGGGGGGGGGGCTTCTGGAGAGGGGAGGAAGCTTGGGAGTCCTCAGGGCCCCAGGGCGACCCCTCCAGGTGGGGGGGGGGGGGGGGTCAGGATAGTTTGGATACTGGCAGGAGCTCAGGGCCACCTCCCCAGGCGCGGGCCATCTCTGTCTGCAGGGGATGGGGGCCAGGGGCAGGAGTTATCCGGGCCCCAGCCCGATCCCCGCGGTGTCCTCTCCTCTTGCAAGGGCAGCGGCTGGGAGCAGGGCCGGTCCAGGTGATCCGGGGCGATCTCCCCTCGAGATCCTCGAGCACCTCTGCCAAGATCACAAAGGTCACACTCGGGTTCCAGGTGGACATAACTGCCGCGTGGGGGCACCGCTCAACCCGCTACAACCACAAAAGCAAATCGCAAAGCGGTCCGTGTGCAATGATACCGTGTTTCTGACTAACAGACGTGCGTGCCTCCGTGTGCGTGGGCGGCGAGCCCGTGGTGTGCGTGCGGCCGCACCCGCGTAACGCGTGCGTGTTTGTGTTCGGAAGCAGGCTGGTTAACCGCGCTCCCCTTGGGGGATGGGCTGGGAGAAGGAGGGGGCCCCTGTCCGCTTTGTAATGACCCGTATGTATTTCGGCATTTTTAAGTGACCAAAAGTTGGCTTTATTCCTTAGGAAGGGGGCGCGAGGGAGGTAGGAAGTCCCGGCCCCTGGCTCGGGTGACTCTCTCCCGGCCCAGGGGCAGCTAGAAGCCCAGGGCGGGGGCCTGGGTCCAGCTCTGTCCCGCAGGGGCACCGGCCTCCCGGCCTGACTCTGGCAGAGAGGGCCACCGGGAACCCGCAGAGAATCACGTGGCCGCGACAGACCGACCCAGAATAAGCATGGCTGTGGCTGTCCCCACGGTGATGATTTTGGGGGTGCCACAGGGGGATACTTTGGCAAACCTCCCTGTGATTTTCTGGGACTTTTTTAAGGGGCGCGTGTGTATGTGTGCGTGTAAACCTCCCGTGTGTAGTTAGCTCATCTTTAGCCGACTGTACCTGTGACCGCTTTTCGTAAAAGGGGGGAAGCCTTACTGTGGCCCGAATCCCGTCCCCAGCTCCACAGCTTGAGCTCTAACCCCCCAGGTGATGCTGCTGGGGGGGGCCTGGGGGTGACGGGGTTAGTGCCCCCGGTTCTCTCCCCGTCTCTGTCTCCCCACCTCTCCCCACAGGTGCGCGCACCCAGAGAAGGCGGCCGTCTGCAAGCCCGGGGAGTTCTCACCAGGAGCCGACCCTGACCTCCAGCGTCCTGGCTCCGGAACCCGGAGAAGCGGGCGCCTGTCGTGTCAGCCGCGAGTGCTGTTTGCACGCGCGCGTGACCTGCTTCTCTCAGTAGAACCAGAGTCCTCAGTCCCATTCTCGGGGACCCACAGTTGGCACTGAAGTCCGAAATGCTGTGTGTTCGTTCTGATGCTACATCACAGAGATGGTCTAACCGTCGTGGTAAAGACAGGCTTCCCTTGGGTCCCAGAAAGACTGGTTTTCCTCAGCGCCTTGGACTTCCCGAGGGGCACCTCCGCGGCCCCTGGGTCCTGGGGCAGACCTCCTCCGGGACCCTGGGGCACACGCTTCTCCGTTAGAACGGGCCAAGCTCGGGTCTGAGAGCCCAGGGCCCCCGCGCCATTTCCAGGGTGACACAATGTTCTGTTGCCTGAAGGCGCCCTGATTTATGTAACCCGTTGCCTCCTGGTGGGTGTTTAGGGTTGTCTGACCTTTCTCCTTCCTGCATCAAGGCTGGGTGAGTGGACTTCTGGCTGAATCTGTGCCCCATTCCTTAATGATTAACTTTCGCCCCGGTACCTGCAGGTCAAAGGCTTTAGGTGTTTCCCATGATAAATGCTCGGCAGGGCCCCGCCTGGCCACCGCCAGGGGCCCCTAACTATGAAAACTCCGAGGGTGCCATCCTGGTGGAGGGGGCGGTTAGCCCACTGCTTCTCCCTCCGGGTGGCACGGTCCTCTGGGGCCAAGGACTGACCTTATTCTGTGAGCCGCCCCTCAGCCCACCGTTCCTGCAGTCCCAGAAGGCACCTGCTCTTGCCTGCCTCGCGCTTTGTGAACGCTGTCCCCTGCCAGGACTCCCATGCAGCACCCCCCTCCCTGCCCAGGCAACCCCTTTTGGATGGGTCCCACTGTACAGAGGCCCCCCTCCCTGTCTGACAGGCCACCGGGCCCCCTGAATGCTGGGACTCCCCGTCAGACCCTGACCCCCACACCCGATCCATGTCGGGCTCTCCCCTGGACCCCCCACTCCCTGCACCCAGGGCCAAGTCTGCCTCTGCCTGGGACCTGGCGACCTCTGCATCCCTGGAGAAGCTCCTGCAAGACCAGCAGGGGGTCGGGATGCGGGCAGGGGTGGGGCGGGGAGTGGAGGAAGGGACAGAGATAGCCACGGCGGGGCAGGCTGGTGGCTGTGACCACCACTCATGACACCCAAGACGCTGTGGGCAGTGGCATCAGAGGGTGGCTGAAGGCTGAGACGTGGAATCAGAAAGAAGGTTCCGGGCCTACAGCGAGTGGCTCTGAGGGGTTGCTCACCCCCTCGGAGACCCAGGTCGGCCATCCGTTAGGCGCCAAGGAATCATCCCCCACGTAGAGCCCCCGTGAGAGTCGTGAAGGGACTGTGGCGTGCGGCAGGGACCCAGAGACCCGGAAGGTTCCAGGGTTTGGTGCTACAGTAAGAAAGTTCTGCCCTGGGTCTGACCTCAGTGTCTCCCGCAGTGGTTTTATTCCCACGTGGCCATGGTGGCCAGGCCCCCAGGGGGCCCCCAAAGACCCCACCTCCTGGCACAGTGGGGGTGTTGGCATATACCTTGCTGTCTCAGACCCCTCGCCCTGGGGAAGCCGCCACCCAGGCAGTGAGGACACTGAAGCAGCCTGGCCAGGCAGGCGGTCAGTGTGGCCTGGAGCCCAGGCGTCCTGCCCGCGGCCAGCAGCAGCTGGCGGCCTGTGAATCCCCCAGCCCCAGTCAAGTCTTCGAAGGACCCTGAGCCTGGCTGACGTTTTGGCACAAGGTCACAGGGACCCTCAGCCGTAATCGCATCACCGGGCTTCTCCTGAATCTCTGACCGTGGGTCCGTTCTCTGTCTTAGCCTGCTGTATCTTGGGGTGCGAGAGGACCCCGAGGAGAGGGTTCCTGGGGGGTGGAGGACACAGGACACTTTTGGAATCGGATGCATCTTCCGTGGGGAGAATATTCTGAGACAAAAACAAGTTACAAAGAATCCAAAAGGCATTGTTTTCCAGAGTCGGCTCCATGCCCAGCGTGGGGCTCCAACTCATGCCCCTGAGGTCAAGAGTCGGATGTTCCACTGACCCGAGCCAGCCTGGTGCCCCAGGGAAAGTTTTCAATTAGCAATAATCGTGTCCCGGATAAACCTTGGCTACAATGCTGCCCCTGCACAAAGCTCCAGTTTAAGGAGAATTGCTCAGGGGCACCTGGGGGGCTCCGTCTGTTGAGCGTTGAGCGACCGACTCTTGATTTTGGCTCAGGTCGTGATCTCGCGGTCTGTGGGTTCAAGCCCTGCGTCAGGCTCTGTGCTGATGGCTCGGAGCCTGGAGCCTGCTTTGGATTCTGTGTCTCCCTCTCTCTCTGCCCTTCCCCCACTCCCACTCTCTCTCTCCCTCTCTCAAAAATAAATAAACATTAAAAAAATTTTTTTAAAAACCTAGCAGAACTTTATTCTCAGTGTTCTGAGGCTGGAAGTCCAGAATGCAGGTGTGGGCAGGGCCGTGCTCACCCTCGGGTGCTCTCGGGGAGGGTGCTTCCTGCCTCCTTCGGCTCCTGCTGTCTCCGGGCTCTCCTGGGCTGTGGCCCCCTCGCTCGAGTCCCGTGGCCTCACCCTGTGTCTGCCTGTCTGTCCTCTGTGCCTCTCCTATGAGGATGGTGATCACTGGCTTTAGGGAACCCCCCCCCCCAGATAATCCAGGGTGACCCGCTCATGTCAGGATCCGTAATTCAAGACATCTGCAGAGACCCCTTTTTCCAAATAAGGTCCCATTCCCAGGCACCGGGGTGAGGATGTGGACACGTCTTTTTGGGCGGCCGCCATCCTCCACTGCTGGACGCAGGAGCCCCTGCCGCTGAGCTCACATGACTCCCAGGAGCTTCCCCGCCTCTGAGGAACAAACTGGGCTCTGTCAGGGCAGGTGCAAGGCGAGCCCCGAGGGCAGGGGCCCTGGCTCCCGCCCGCACAGCTGCGGTCTCTCCCAGCATCCCTGATTTAGAGGGACAGGATTCCCACCGAGGAAGGTCAAGAGAACATGAAATCAACTCACTCGTGCTCCCGCCTCACCTCGTGCTCCAACTCCCCAGCAGCACCTACTTGGTAATCTCCTGTTGTGCTTGGAACTCCGTGCCAGCCGTCACTAAGAAGCCACGAGCAGGTGCTCGGGACACACGTGTGAATTCCACCCGGCCCTGCACTTGCCGTGGACGACCTACTTGCCTGGTGGCTAAGACAGACGAGTGCGCAGGAGAGGTGCACCTGGTGGCGAAGTTCCAGAGGGCCCCCTGGAGGAGGGGGCTCCCGACTGCAGGCCTAGAGGACATCTAAGGGAATCTAGGAGGCGAGGCACCAGTCAGGAGACCTGGTCAGGACGCCCTGTCTCTCTCTGTCTCTGTGCCTCCGTCTCATTTCCCAACCTCTGGCCCCCAGCCACTGACCTCTGGCCTCCCAACCAGTTCTGATCCCGAGGCTGTCCCGGGCTGCCTCCTGGGGGACAGCAACCTTTGGCCGCTGTGGGGGGGCAGATGTTCTCTGAGTCACTGTTCAACGAGGAAACGGTGTCGATGTTACAACCTGTTCGGGGCAGACACGAGGTGCGGCAGTCCTTGTAAAGGAGACTGTACCCCCACTTTCACTTACATTTCCTCCCCTGCAGCCCCCGCCCCCCCACCGGCAGGACTCCAGGACTCCCAAAACCATGTCCCAAGCCAAACACACAGGCAGACTTTGAGCTGGTCGTGTTGGGATGGGAGTGGGGAAGGAAGGGCCCCTGCGGCCGGGGGGTGACCCGCTGCCTTTTTGGTTTCTTTGTTTTACTTTTTCTTTATTTTTCGCTCATCTATTATTTATTTTGAGAGACCGAGAGGGCACACGTGAGAAGGAGGGGGACGGGGGCAGAGGGAGGGAGAAGGAGAGGACCCCAAGGAGGCCCCACACTGTCAGCCCAGAGCCCAACGCGGGGCTGGAACCCACCCCCCCGCGAGATCATGACCCGAGCGGAATCCAACAGACGGATGCTCGACCGACTGAACCACCCCGGTACCCCAAAGCCACTGCCTTTTTAATTATTACTGTTCCTGGTTCAAGATACACAGAACGTAGGACTTGTCCTCTTAACTGTTGTTAAGGGCACAGTTGGGAGGCGTCTGGCGCATTCACGCTGTCGGGCAGCCGTCCCCTCCGTGACTCCCCACCTTCCCAGACTGAGCTCTGTCCCGCCACACACGGGAAGCCGTGCACGCGCATCGGAGCGCAGGATCATAAAAGAGCACGGAAAGGCCCCTCCGCAGTCTCGTCCCGACAGAGCCGCGAGTGCCGGCAACCCACCCGCCAAGCACCGTCTGGGGGCCTCCGGGCGGGCCACCAGGGCGGCCACCAGCCAGAGCCCACCCTGCTTGCAGCCCGGGGGGTGGGGGGAGGGGGTGACTGGGCAGCGCGGCGGGCGCGGCGCGGGCGGGCCGCTCGGGTTGATCCCCGGGTGTCTGCTTTCCCGCGGGGGCGTGGCCTCTCGGAGCTCCTCCCCCTGGCCCTGGCCCCGCCTTCCGGCCTGCCTCCGCCCTCCCGGGGTCCGTCCGCTAGAGGGCAGCGCTGCCCGGCGCTTGGCAGAGGCCCGGCTGGCTGGCGAGCGGAGGCCGAGGACGCCCGAGAACGCCCGAGAACCCAGGGGCGGGCGCAGGGGCTGCGGCTCCAGTCTGGGGGAGGGGTCGCCAGATAAAACACCGGGCGCCCGGTTCGACCTGAATTTCAGAAAGACAACGTTTTTTAGTAGAGATATGTTCCAAATATGACACGGGACATACTTGGGCTGAGAAAGTAGTCCCTGTTTATCTGAAATCCAACTCCTACAGCGTCCCGTGCTTTTATTTGCTAGACCTGGCGACCCTACGTCCGGGGACCGCACCGACAGCAGCCCGCAAGCAGAGGGAGCCAGGGCGGGGCTGCAGCTCTGGTTCCAAGCTCATCAGCTCAGTGACTGTGTCCGGATGGGCCACCGGGAGGCCACACCTGCCCTGAGCGGTGACTCAGGTGGATGTTGGCGGTCGTCCCGGCTGGCATCCAGGCAGAGGCAGGGTGAGGTGGGGCTGAACTGGGGGACCTTGCCTCTCTCTGACCTCTCACTCGAGGCGGCAGGATTCAGGACTCATTGGTCCAGGCCTCCAGGTGGTGAAGTGTGCGGTGGCTGGAGGTCAAAGGCCAGATCCGGTTGTTCTGGAAAGGTCAGCTGCAGTTGTAATTAGCGTTCTGACACTCTCCGGGCCTGCATACTGTGCCGCGTGGTCCCGAGCAGTGTCTGCTTCTCTCTTCACCCAGAGTCCTCTCCACCGGCCAGGCTTCCGCCTCCACCATGGCCCCTGTGCTCCCGCAGGAGTTTCCTTGGTTATATTTACACCATGAATTCACCTGGACTTTAACTGGGTTCACGAACGGAGCTAGGGGCTCTGACTCACTTTCCACCCCTCGAGGGCTAGAACCCCGCCCCCTTATCTGAGCAAGTGCGCCTGCGCGGGCAGAGACAGCGGTCGGACCCCCAGCCTCGTGGGGCGGGGTCTCCACGGAGAAACTGGAGAGCCGAGGGACAGACGGCGGTACCTGAGGCCTGCGTGCAGGTCAGGGGTGCTCGGTCCATGTCCGCGACCGTTGCGTTCTCGTGTCTGGATACCCGCGGGGCCATCGCTGTGCTGGCCACTCTGCCTGCACAGACACACATCGACCGCTCCTGCCAGCCGCCCTGACCTCCAGAGCTCCTTGGTGTCTTTCTATGGACAGTGTCCCCGATTGTCCCCCGTCTGGTATTCCG
This sequence comes from Panthera uncia, assembly GCF_023721935.1. Classification (NCBI taxonomy): domain Eukaryota; kingdom Metazoa; phylum Chordata; class Mammalia; order Carnivora; family Felidae; genus Panthera; species Panthera uncia. The sequence continues at coordinate 89,885,992 of NC_064807.1, forward strand.
TGAGCTGACAGGCTCCACTCAGCACACGCGCTCTCCCTCTGGGCTCCTGAGGGAGGATTCCTCTATCCCGTCATCCCCTCACTGCCTCATTCATTCATTTGCTCACCAAAAACCGGTGAGGTAGGGGGCGGGGGGGGGGGGGGTGCTGCCGCTCTCAAGCCCCGGGGATGGAAGGGGCAGCTGCACAGAGAGGCTGAGGCGCTGGGGGCCTGGTGTGGCGCAGAGGTCGGGGGGCCCTGGCCACCCCGGGCACATGGCTCTGGGACCGAGGCACCGGCAGGGGGACCCACGGAAGGTGAGGCCCCATCTCCCGGGCCCCGCTGGGCCCGGACCGTCGGTGGCCCACAGGCGGAAGAGCCGCCAGCCAGTGACGCTGGGTGGAACTCAGGCCCAGGTCTCTGCAGAGCTGGGCCCCTGCCTCCAAACTGGTGAGTCTAAGTCTCCAGATTGGGTGCGCAAGGTGCCTCCGGCGTGGCTCGGGAGACAGACACCCGCCTGGCCACAGTCCGGTGGAGGGGAGCAGACCCCCTGACTTCAGGGCTGTGGGAATTCAGCATACTTCCCGAAAGGGTGCACAGGGCCTGGTGGGCAGGGCACAGCCTTCCTCTCTCCCGCTCCCGGTCCCCCGGGCCTTCCCTCGGGCCTCCTTGCAACCTACCTCACTGACCCCCAGCCCGTGCCAGAGGCAGGATGCCGGCCTTCAGAATGGAGGGCCCCCCCCCCAGCCCCCCGCCCCTTCTCTACCGCTCGTTGGCTCCTCTCTCCCCAGCAGTGAGAGGGCAACAGAGCGGGCCAGGGCTCCTCCGAGGCTCCTTGGCCCCGAGACGCAGCCCCGCAGCCAGCAGCCAAAGCCAGGAGCGGGCGGGGCAGGGCAGAGGGCAGCGGGTGGGCCGGCCTGGGGTGTGCTGGGGCAGCTGATGGAGTCTGGATGCCAGCTGGGCCAAGGGTGAGCTGACCAGAAGGCAGCCTGTCCGAGGAGGAGAGGCCCGCAGGCCTGGTGTCTCACACGCGGCCTCACGGGCCCCCGGGCGCCCATCCTGGCCCACGGTGCACAGATCAGGAAACCGAGGAAGGAAGGGCTGGTCCCAAGTCACCTGGGGGCCACGGGGGCCACCTGGGTCTGGCTCTGGGCTCCGTGTTGCTGGCCGGGGTCCCGGGGATGCCTTCTTGGGTCCCTGTGTGCCTGTGTGTCCGGGGAGGGGGCCGGGCGAGGCCACCTGCGAGGACTCATCTGAGACCCGAGGCTCTGGCGGCTGGTGGAGCTTCACGTGGGCTGCTGACCCAAGCGCAGGGGTCAGACGCGCGTGTCACGGCTGCGGGGGCCGCGTGGGGGCTGCCACGTGGGGGGCCCAGCCCTTCCGTACACCAGACCTCCAGCCCTGGCTCCTCGTGGGGCCTCCTCTCCCCTGCGCTGTCCAGCGGTGTCCCCCTACCTCTCCACCTTTCCCTCTGTCCCCTTTTGTCCCTTCACGTCCCAGCCAGAAATCCCTCTGGGGAGGAGAGGGGTCTCGCTGGCTGTCGCTCTGCGGCTCCCAGACCCTCCTCCCAGCCTGTGACCCAGGCGCTCCAGAAACCACATCCAGATGGTGATTTTGCCCATTGGTGCCTGAGTCCGGGGCCGCACGTCCCAGGCTCCACGTGCCCTGGCCGGCAGCCCTCGCCCTCCCTCCCCGCCTCCCCGCGGCCCTGGCCCTGCCCACTGCAGAGACCTGGGAATTGGGCCCAGAGGCCTCATCTCATCTATTTTTAAGCACAAGCCCATGAAAGATTCACAGGCTGCTTTATTTACAGGTGGCAGGCTGGCATGGTGTGCGCGAGAGGCCTGAAAACATGTCGGCCTAGGCGAGCTCAGCCTGAGCGCCCCGGGGCAGCCCGGCCTGGCTTGTGCAGGCCCCCCGGGCCCCCCTCCCCACGCCAGCCGGGCCCCCTGGGACCGCCCCCGCCTCATGCGGGCTGGGCTCCCCAGGCTACTTCCCTTCTTCCCATCCGGCCAGAGGCCCGGCTCCCTTGGGCCTTCTCCCCAGGAGGTGCCCCCCAGAGGTGACAGGGCGCTCATGGGGGGCTCCGCCACCCACCTCCTGCCCCTGCCCCCCTATGCAACCAGCTGCTCCCTAGCCCGCTTCCCTGATCCTGCGTGATCTCTGAGACACCCCCCTCCTGGGCTTTCGTCCTGCCCCCCCCCCCTTACTTCCCCCCAGGGCAGGTCTCTCCAGACACAAGAGGCAAAGTCAGGAGTGGCCCCTGCTGGGCCAGCCTGGGCCACGTGCTCATTTCATCCCAGCCGTGCTAGGTGGGGTTAGTGTCCCCATTTTACAGACTAGGAAATTGAGGTTCTGGCGCACTTGGTAACTTGGGTGTGAAGCCAAATCTTGGGGCTTCGACGGTTAGGTGAGGAGGGGTCACACAGTGCTCACTTTATCTTGGCTTCCAGAAGCGGAGAGCCTTGGCCCTTCCCTCCAGGCATGCCACCCAACCCAAGAGAGACACGCAGACCACAGGGCCCCACCCTGCCCCGGAGGAAGGAGGCTGTGGGCGGCCTGGCCTCTGTGGCTCGGCCTGTGGGACCCCGCAGGTCCCCGGGGCCGCCCGCTCCCTCTCCCCCTGCACCAGCACCTGGCGCCCAGTGACGTCCCCTCCCCTTGGCTGCGGGCTCACTCGGGCCTCGGGAGGGGGTGCCAACCCAGCCTTGATTATGTCACCTGGTGTCATGTGCTGTCTGGCTTAGTCCCAGCAAATGCCCAGGAGGGCTCCCAGCTGTTACCCAGCAGGGACCAGGGCGGACTCATGGCCGGGTCACCTGGGCCGCCACGGGAACTCGGGGCACTTGGCAAGTCAAACCAGAGTGTCCCTGCTCTGGTCATGCTCTGGGGAGGAACCTGAGGGGAGCCCTGCCAGTCCCCACCTACGTGGGAATCACTGATTTTAGAGAACATCTCTTTTCTCAGCATCTCCACCAACCCAGAAGATTCTCTGGGGTTTCACTTTCCGGAAACAAAAAGGTTTTGTTAGCTTTCCAAATAGGACGTTACAGGACTGAGTATGTCTTTCAGCCCCCCCCCCCCCCCACCGGCAGACCTCTCGCCAGCCCCCGCCCCGCTTCCCCTTTCCTATCCGAGGAAGAGCCTTTTCTTTTCTTGCGATGCTTCCCCAGGATGAGACTGGGAAGAAGGTGAAAGCGGGTACCAGCCTCTGTGTCTCGATGAGGACCTGGCACTGGGTCCGGAACCACCACTCCTGGGAGCCGGAAGAAGACGACGGGGCAGCCCCCCCGCGCCCCCCCTCCCCCCCCCAGCACGTGGCAGCCTCCGGGCAGCAGGTGTGGGACACAGCGGCCGGGACCAGTCTCCCTCCCTGTCACTTCCTGGCTGGGCGACCCCTACCTCTGGGAGGCTGTTTTCCACCTGTAAGATGGGGATGCACTTGCCCCGGAGCGCCGGCTCCCTGCCCCACCCCTGGATGCAGGGGACCCTTTCCCACCCAGCTGTGTCCTCTCCTCCTGTCCTGGTGCCGTCTGCCCAGGGGGAGGTGAGTCCTCCAGCCTGCGGACACAGGGAGACGCCAGCCGGGCTGTGGACACTGACACGAAGTGGTGGCCCCTCAGACTGGGAACGAGATGGAACCGGGATTCTCTCCCAGGTACTGACAGGTGTAAGGCGGCTGAAATGCTAGGGCCACCTGGGAATGGGCCACCGCACCCACACAGGGAACCCCACCTCCCTTGGAGCCAGAGCTCCCCATTCATCCTAAGAGCGAAGCTTTCGTATTTTGAGCGAAAACAGGCCAGTTTGGGGGGTGGGTGCCAGGAGACTGTGTCGGTGGCAGGTTGCCTCAGCATCTGAAACACCCAAGGGACCTCTAAGATTGTTCTCCGTGCCCTTGCCAGGCATACAAGTGCGTTCCGGAAATTGCAGGAGACACAGCACCCTGGCCACCCAGGACAGAAGCACGGGAAGGAGACGTGGCCTTACAACCTCAGCCTGCTCTGTGGGACCTGTTGGCCGCCGCAGCGGTCATCTGGGCGCCCAGGCGGGGCCCCTCCCTCTACCCCGAGCCAACGCTAAGGGCACCGATGCCGCCAGGCTGGCTGATCGCTGAGCTGATGTGAACGCAGTCGCCTGATATCTGCTCCTGGCGGCGCACCAACAGTGGGTGAGCGGTGACACACTGTTCCTGGCACGCAAAGCAGACACCCCCCCCAGCCCCGCCCAGAAACCCGCCCCATCCCTACGGCCTCCGCGGTGCGCCCACCAGGCCCGTAGAAAGAGAACGCCCGACGGCCGGCCAGCCGGGTCTCCCTGCAACTGCCAGAGGGGACCCGAAGGCGCAGATGGCCCAGGCGGCCGTTAGTCACTGGGGCGCGGTTGTTCGGCCACCGGGCCGCCAGGGCCGTGGCGTCCTTGGGTCGCCTTTGGAGCTCCGGTTCCGGGCTAAGGGGCAGCGGGGATGTGGGGGACACGAGGAGGGGCGGGGCGGCCGGCAGAGCGGGGGTGGGGTGGGGGCCGGGCGGCGGTGTCAGGGTCCAGGCCACCGGGCTGCGCGGCTGCGGGGCTGGGACGGGGGCCGCGCCGCCCGGAGCCGCGCGACCCGGGGGAGTGTGACGGGACGGGGCGGGGCGGGACGGGGCGGGGCGGGGCGGGGCGGGGCGGGGCGGGGCGAGCGCGCCTCACCTAGCCGCTTCCTGGGCGCGCTCGCTGCCCTCTCCGCCCCGCCCCTGCGCCCTCGCAATAAGAGGCGCGGGCGCGGCGGGAGCCCGCCAGCTGCCGCCAGCCCGCAGGTCGCCTTCGCGCAGGGGAGCCGAGGCGGGCGCCGTCGGGGCGCGGCGGGGCCATGGGGCTCTGGCCGTGGCTGACGGGGGCTCTGCTGCTGCTGCTGCTGCTGGTGCAGCTGAGCCGCTCGGCCCGGTTCTACGCCAAGGTCTCCCTGTACTGCGCGCTCTGCGTGTCGGGGTCCACCCTGGCCGCGGTCATCTGCCTGCTGCGGCACGGCGGCCGGACGGTGGAGAACTTGAGGCAAGGGGGCCGGGGGCTCGGGGGCCGGGGAGGGGGGCTCGGGGACAGCCCCGGGTGGGGCGGAGCGCCGGCCGCCGCCCGCTTCCGCTTCCCTAACTTTCTTCTCTCCTGTCCCTCCTTCCTGCCCCGCCCGCTCCTCTCGGGGCTCCCCGGCGGGCGCGCGGGGGCGCGGGGGGCCCCGCGTCACAACGTCGCCGCGCCCGGGAGCCCTCCCCCGCCCCTCCCCAGCCCCCCCTCCCCCCGCGCCCGGGGGCGGCCGCCTCGGAGGTCTGGGTCTCCCGCGCCGCCGCGTCCTTCCGCCCCGCCAAGGGCCCGCGGGACGCGCGGGACGCGCCGGGGGACGCCGGGGGGCGGCGGGGGGCGGCGGGGGGCCGAGCGGCTCCGGGCGCGGAAGGACGCCGGGCCCGCTGGGAGCGTCGCGCTCCTGCTTCACCCGCGGGCTGCGGGGCCGGCCCCGGGGTGGGCTTCGCCGGAGCGCCGTGGAGTCTGCGGCGCCCCTGTCCCCTCCGCACCTCCTCCTGCCTCCGCCCCCTGAACGCACCTGTGCTCCGACACCTCCCCTGCGTTCCCTTCTTCTAAGGTGCGAGGCTCCCTGGTGGGAAGGAAGGGTAGCTTGGGCCCCGGGGTCCGGCCTCAAGCCTGGGGAAGGAAGGGAGTGGCGCCTGGAACTTTTCTCTGGACAACTCTGGGAGCCGGGCGGTGCTGCTGCGGGCTGGCGGGGTGGGGTGGGGAGGGGAGGTCAGGTGGGGGCCTCTCCGGGCCAGAGGCTAAGGGGGGGCAAGGCTGCCTGAGCAGGGGCGTCCTCCTGCCCTGTGGGATCCCAGGCGTGGCTTTTGCTACCATTTCTGTCCGTGGCTTTTGCAACAGCCTCTTGGCTGTGACCTGCCGTGAGGATATTTGGTCTCTGAGGTCCCTGCCCCCTGTGTGGTTACAGGGCAGTTGGTGAGGGTTGCTGGCTTGCTCCCACCTCTGTCCTTGTCCATCCAGGCTGCCGGGGCCGGCCCACACTTTGTGGGTCCTCAGGCCCTGTCTTTCGGGGGTGGTGGCTTCCCGTGGTACCCGGAGTAGGCGAGGACTGGGACTGGAGGGCGCTCAGTGGGTCTCTGGTCCCCCGCCCACCGCCACCAGAGCCCAGACAGGCGTCCACGGGAGTGCAGACCCCAGGGACAGCCCGGGGGTGGCCCTTCCGGCCGTCTTCCCTCGTGGGGAGGGAAGGGCAGGGCCTCCTTTGGGGGTGGGTTCCCAAAGCTGGGCCCCCACCACTCCAGGGCAGGGGTGCCTGAGGCTGCAAACGCCTGTGACGGCCCGGCCCCTTGCAGGGGCCTCCACTGGGCGCAGGAGGAGAGGTGTGGGTTCAGGGACCCACGGGCCGGGGGGCTTCTTGGAGGTGGTGCTGCCTGGCAAGAGCCGGGCCAGGGGATGGCACCTCTGGTTCTGAGGCGGGGGGAGCCCCGGGCCGAGCTGTCCCGGGGCAAGGGGGGGGGCAGGCGGGAGAGCTGGGCCCAGAGCAGGTTTTCAGAAGCGACAGGAGGCAGGGAGGTGGCCCTCCCCTCCCCCCACCTTGTGTCATCAGGTGGCCTCTTTAGAAGCAGCTTTCTTGTCTTTTAAAAGGACTGACTCAGACTTCAAAGCTGCCTCCCAGGGGTCACATCAGAAGCCACCAGTCTCCTTTCTGACTTGGTGACTGGACCTGGCAGGCTGGTCACACTAGGACTGGGCCTGCCCTTGGCCCCGCCCCCCCGGCTTGGGTCTGCTCTCCTTAGTCCCAGTGGCCTGAGATTCTGGCCCACTCGGGTGTCCTCCTCAGGACTGTAGAGGCTCTGATGGTGGGGGGGGGGGCTTCCTGCTGCCCTCCCCTCCCTAGGGCAGCCCCGGATCCAGGCTCTGCGGGGGGGGGGGGGGGGGCCCCCCAGGATACTGCCAGGTAACGGCAGGTGCTGTGTTCTCCCCAGGGAGAGACCACAGCCTCCTTCCCCTGGATCGTCAGGTCCCACAGGGGTGGGTCACAGGGATGTGAGCCCCTGGCAATAGTGGGGGCACTGGTGGGGCATGCTGTGAGGAGGAGTTCCTCGAAGGGGCGGGGTGGGGGGTTTGCCCCAGGACGGGACCCGGGAGGATGGAGCGGGGGTGCCAGAGGGACGGAGCGCACAGGCTCCCTGCCCCCTCACCGCAGGCCCCCGTGGGGCTGGGACATGCCGCGTCTTCACTCACCAGCTTGTCCTGGACCCCTGAGCACCCTGGGTGCCTGGCTGCTCTGCTCTCCAGCCCCGCCCTGACTTCTGGAAGAGGCCACCTTGCCTGAGGCCACAGCCTCTACTCCCGTCTCCCGTGGGCTGCTGTACCTCCACTGTGGGGACGGGCGTTATCCTGTGCCTCACTTAACTGCTGAGGAGTCCGGGGTGTGACCGACACCCGCAGGTATAAGGCCTGCACAGTGCGGGGGGGCGGGGGAGGTGGCCGCCCAGGGTCCCGGAGTTAGACATGGCGGAACTGGGGTGCCGACCCGCTGGGAATGACTCCCAAGAGCGTGTTTTGTCTTTTCCCTCCGTGCCCACCCAGCTCTGCGGGGCTGGATGCCAGGCTCTGGGCGCTGGAGCCCTGGGGGGGACGGGGGGGGCAGCCCTGCTCTGCCAAGGAGCTCCCCAGGGAACCTTTGCCTGTTGGACTCAAGTTCACAGGGTGCGGGGAACAGTGATGGGAACAGAAGAGCTGAGGAGACCCCGGCCCGGCTGGGGGGCTGAGACTAAGAACTCCTCCCAGGCCGATTGTGCCCTGTTGGCTGGGGTGGGTGGAGTTATTAGGTCGTCTTCCCCATTCTGGGAGGAGAGGCCCTTAATACACCCATTTGACAGAGAGAAAAATAAAGCTTTTCTGTGCCGCCTGTGTGAGAAGTAGGTTCCGCCGCAGGGTCAGGAGATCCTGGTAAGAGCCGCTTAACCAAGAGGCTTTACTCTTTTGTGCATCGAGGGAGACCAGAGCCAGGCCGCCCAGGTCCACGGAAATCTTCCGGCCCCTCCGGCCCGTGGCTCCGCCGTTCTCGGGGTCCGGGATGCCGCTGCTGTGGCAGGGCCGCTGGGTGTTGGCCCGCGTGCTTCTGTGTCCATCCGAACTGTCAGGACCCAGGTGGCATAGCTCTTAGCTTCGAGGAGGTGGGGGGTGGGGGCAGCAAGGCACGGTTTGTGCAGCCGATGCGTTGTTTCGGCCGGAGAACGGGGGCTTATTGATGCCAGTCAGGGTTTGAACCCAGAACAGCCCAGCCTCTTAGCCAGCCACTCGGTGGTCCTGCAGGGGTGCACGGAGGGGGGCACGGTGCAGTCAGGAACTCATGTGGCACATGGGCGCTGGCCGGGGGTCCTAGTGTTGCAGGAAGGTCTGCCTTTGTTTTTCTTGGGGTAGGACGGCCAGGGGCAGTGTCCTTCCCTGGATGTGCTGCTCGGAGCCCTGGAGACCCTGCCTGGGGACTAAGAGCTTGCCGGCCCCCCCTCCTTCCAGCCCCCTGGTGTGCACCCCATTCCCACACAGCCCCTCCTAACACCTCTGGGCGTCCTGCTGCACAGGCTGGAAACCCCACCCCACCCGGCCCCTATCCCCTCCTTGTGCTCCGACACGTCGCACACGTGGAAAACATTCCTGCCCTGCCAGGTGGCCTCTCTGGAGCCTCCTGTCCCCTGAGCAGATCGATGGCTCCATGCTGCCTTCCTGGCAGGGCTGTCCCCCAGATGAACCCTCCGAGACCTTGCTCTCGGGGTGGCGGCGGGGGGGGTGGGGGCGACGGGTGCAAACCCAGAGGGTTAGGCTGCGGGCTGGTGCACCTCCCGCCCCCAAGTCCGGGGCTGGGGGCAGAGGTCAGCAGGTGGCCTGGGGCTGGCCTTGAACTTCCTTCCAGCTGCTGGAGCACAGTGCTGGCTGGCTGGGGGGGGGGGGCGCGGGGGGCAGGGGGAGACTGTCACTCTCATCCCCTTTGGATTCTTACCTGCTTGCAACACCACATTTCACTTTTCAGTTGCTCCCAGGGTCGCAGCCTCCTGGGCTCAAGGTCCACACCCTTCCCCTTTCACAGGCAGACGTGAATACTTAGTGAGGTCAGGTGCATCGCCCAAAGTCATGGCCAGAGAAGGGAGCCAGGATCCGGATCTGCCTCACCTAGAGCTTGCGAAGGCCCCACGTGTCCTCAGGCTAAGTGCAGAAGGTCTGAGGAGCCTGGGCTCCCCTGGGGCACTGGAAGGATCTGTGGCGTCCTAGTGCTCAGAGGTTCTAGGTGGTTCTGGGTTGGGTAGAGGGCTCCTGAGAAAGATCCAGGAAGGGCCAGGACAGCCCATCTATCTGTCCGACGAACCATCCTGCTCCCGGGGGCCACGCGCCATGAAGTGGAAAGATGGCACCTGTCACCCCCCTGGCAGCGGGCACCTACCAGGCCACCTGGGCTCCACCTGGGGAGGTGGGGTCACGGAGTTGGGGGCTAGGGATGGAGAACAGCCCCCAGAGCTGTGCGGCCGAGTCCCCGGGGCCAGCACCAGGGACACCTGGCTCCCAAGAGGGCGGCCCCCCTACGCTCTGCGGCTGGCTGCCAGAAGGGCCCAGTGGGGCTGGGCTCAGGACAATGGCGGCTGCTTTGGGCTGGCCGAGTGGGGACAGCGTCACTTCTGCCTGGGTGGTGTCTACAGAGCCTCAGGGAGGGGAGGGAGGCCTCACAGCAGCTTCTGGAATTCGGTCTTGCAATCCCGAGTCTTCACCCCCGCCTCCTGCTTGCCCTTTGCCTGGCGTCTTCTGCTTGTTTTCCGAAAACCGGGTTAAGAGTGGGTCCCGGCCCACCTGGCGTCCCTGCGCTGTGACCATGGGCAGGCGGCTTCACTGCTGAGCCTGGACTCCCTCCTCCGTGGGGTGGACGTCCCGGGCGTGCCCACCTCGCAGGGCTACTGTCTGAGCCGAACGTGAGGGTTCCCATCAGGCCCTCGGCACAGTGCTTGGCACGTGCGAGGCGTGGGGGAGGGGCGTGCCCACCTGCCACTGCTCTCCGGGGGTGGGGGGAGCCCCGCTTTCTGTCCCTGGAGGCGCGCGGGGGGCACCCGGAAGCGTCCTCGCTTTGCTTCCTTCACGTTGAGAAACTCTTAAACCGTTCACCTCGCTCACCGCTTTTACGGAAAACCTTGGAACGCGACGTGACGTGACATCAGGAGAGGGAGAGGTGGGGGCGCGCTGCCTCCAGAGACTATGCTGTGTCCCCGGGGACGCACCGGTGCCTCCTCCAATCCCAGCGTGCACCTTGCTTTGGCAGCCTGCCCGGGTCACGGTAGCTGCCGAGTGTCGTGGTGCGTGTGTGTGTGTGTGTGTGTGTGTGTGCGCCCAGCACGCTGCCTGAGGTCCGCACACGATATTCCCTGCAGTTCTGGAAAAACCAGTCCGCAGCCAATGCCTTCCAGTAGATACAAAAAGAAATCCTGGCAGAAAAGGGAGAGAAGTCCTGGAGACAGGCAGACGCCGGGGACGGCCACATCTCAGTGGGGGTGTGTCATTGCTACCGAGCTGGACGTTTAAGAACGACTAAGGTGATGAGTTTTATGTCACATGTATTTTACCTCTATTTTTAAAGAGAGGGAGACAGAGAGATACAAAGGGAGACAGAAGCGGGCGAGTGGCTCTACCAGAGAGAACGCCATGCACTTGCAGGTGTGGCCCGAGACCCTGTGCGGCGGCGGGAGGCGCCCCGAGTGAGTGGGGGTCTCCCTGGCTGCCCTGCCCAGTGCCCCGCGAATCCACCTCTCCCTGGGGCGGGGGACACCTGGACGGCTGCCGTTTTCTGATTCGGACCACCCTGGAGGGGCGCAGGGCCGGCCTCAGGATCCGATCCCGGGAGAGGCACCCAACTTCCTGGTGGCAATTTCCCATTGCCGGGCAATGCCGACCTGCCCTCCAGGCCTGGCTGTGCCGGCCGCCCGAGGGCTGATGCCGATTCCCCTCTAGATGCAGCCAGGGTTCTCGTTCCCATGTGCTTCGCTCTGACCGCTGGTGAAACAGAGGCTTTTGCCTGTTTACTGGCCATTTCCATCGTTCCTCTTTGCGAAGCACCTGCTCGTGACCCCTCCTTGTCCCCTCGGTCCTCACAGTGACCGAGAAGTGGTCTTTGTAGATGAGAAACTGGGGCCCATGGAAGGCCAGCAGCTGGCTAGTGCAGCCCCGGAGCGGGAAGGGATGTACGGGCAGGCGTGGCCTGAGCTGGCCGAGGCTGGCAGGTCCGGGGAGGGAGGTGGCCTAATCACCTCGCCCAGCAGCCCCACGTTAGCTGCTGCGCCTCCCTGGGGCTCAGTGTCCCCCTCTGCAACACGGGGCAGCTGGGTGAGACACAGCTTGCAGACGCACGGCCAGCCCTGAAGCCTCAGCTCACAGGGGGCCCCGGAGGAGTCAGACCCACAGACACAGGGAGTGGGAGGGAGCGGGGGGAGGGGAGGGTCCGTGTTCAGTGGGACAGAGTTGGGTCTGGAGGGTGAGGTTGTCCTGGGATGTGAATGTGCACGATGCCGCTGGGCTGTGTGTGCTTAACGGCAGTTGAGACAGTACATTTTAGGTCATGTGTGTTTTATGACGATTTGAGTCCAGCGCTGAGTCTCTGCTCTCCTGACAGCCATCCCTGGGCCTTGGGCGGTTACTTCACCCTTCTGTATAAAGCGGGAAATCCCTCCCTTCCCATCAAGACCATGGACGGCCTCCGCTAACTCAGGGGCTGGAGGGCGCCCGAACCTTCGGGGAGAAGGAGACACTTCTGGGTCAGGAACCCTTGGGTCCGTGGGGGCACATGTTTAGTCGCCTGCCCCCCCCCCCCCCCCCCGCAGGGGATGGGAAAGACCCAGGGGCCCTGCAAGGAGTTGACATGACACTGAGCCTCACGCCTTGGGCTCCGTCACCCCCAGGACCCCTGATGGGTCCCTTCCGGGGTACGAGCAAAGCGTCCCAGGCCACTCTGCCTCCCTGTGTTCTCCAAGGCCCGCCAGCACCTGCAGACACATCCCCACAGACATACCCACTCACACCCGCCACATGCTGCTTGGAGGCGGCCCCTGAGGGTCCCCGATGCTCCAGAGCAGCTACCCGCGGGGGCGGGGGCGGGGGCGGGTGGTGTCCCAGGCCTGTGTGCGTCCTGGCTCCCTTCCTCTCTCGCCTGTGCCCTCGGGAAGTTTTTAATGTTTATTTACCTTCCAGAGAGAAAGAGAGAGAGACAGAGTGTGAGCAGGGGAGGGGCAGAGAGAGGGAGACACAGAATCTGAAGCCGCCTCCAGGCTCTGAGCTGTTGGCACAGAGCCCGACGCGGGGCTCGAACCCACGAACCGCGAGATCGCGACCTGAGCCGAAGTCGGACGCTTAACCGACTGAGCCGCCCAGGCACCCCTATAATTATTATTTTTTAAATTTTATAAGTAATCTCTACACCCAACGTGGGGCTCGAACCCACAACCCTGAGATCAAGAGGGGCACGTTCCGCCGACTGAGCCAGCCAGGCGCCCCTCCACGTTGGGTTTTTAGTCGCTGACACAGCCAGGAACCAGACCCAGGCTGGCCCTGGGGGCTCTCAGCCTCCAGCCTCCTTCCAGCTGAGTCCCCCACTTGGCTGAGCAAGCAGGGGTGTCGGGGTGAGGGCGGGGTCACACGGGCAGGTCCCTGGAAAGCAGATGTGGAAGTGGGCGCCCTCCCCTTTGCCAGACAGAGGGCAAGCCGGGGCTCCGTCTGCCGTGGGGATCTCGGGGCCCCTGCCAGCGGGGCCCTGCTCAATGATGCCGTCTCTCTTTAGCATCATCAGTTGGTTTGTCCGGACCTTCAAGTACATGTTCGGCCTTCGCTTTGACATAAAGGGCCGCCAGAAGCTGGAGGTGGACCACCCGTGTGTCATCATTTCTAACCACCAGAGCATCCTGGACATGATGGGTAAGGCGGGGCCGCGGAGGGGCTGGTGGGAGAGCTGGCCCTTCCCAGCTGCAGGCCCAGCCCGGGACCCTGCCCCCGTCTCTGTGGGGGAGATGCTTCAGGGAGGTAGAGCCCGGGCCCGGATGAGCCGGCGGGCGAGGGGATGCGGACCCGGGCCAGCGGGACCCGTGCCTCCCTGCAGCCACACAAAACTGCATGTGCCTGACGCTGCGCATGGGGCGCTGACGGCTGGGAGTGCCGCTTCGCTCCCTCCCTTTGCAGGCGGGAGGCAGGGGTGGCTAGTGGGAAGGCACGATGGGCCCGGGCCTGTTGGTGGTCGAGGCACGGGGCCGGCGCTCTCCTCCTTGGGAAAGATGGCTGCCAGGCTCTGAGCACGGCCTCCACCTGCCTGGTGTCCCATGGCCACCTGCAGGCCTTATGGAGGCCCTACCCAAGCGCTGCGTGCAGATTGCCAAGCGGGAGCTGCTCTTCACGGGGCCTGTGGGCCTGATCATGTACCTCGGGGGTGTCTTCTTCATCAACCGGCAGCGCTCCAGGACCGCCATGACCGTGATGGCCGACGTGGGCGAGCGCATGGTCAGGGAGAATGTGAGTGTGGGCGGGGTGGCCGCCGGGGACAAGTGCGTGGTCAGGGACAGAGTGAGTGTGGGCTTGATGGCCGCAGGGGGCAAGTGCGTGGTCAGGGACAGAGTGAGTGTGGGCGTGATGGCC
>NC_064807.1:89899635-89910274 GCF_023721935.1 Panthera uncia
GACAAGTGCGTGGTCAGGGACAGAGTGAGTGTGGGCGTGATGGCCGCTGGGGACAACTGCGTGGTCAGGGACAGAGTGTGGGCGTGATGGCCGCCGTGGACAAGTGCGTGGTCAGGGACAGAGTGAGTGTTGGCGTGATGGCTCCCGTGGGCAATCGCGTGGTCAGGGACAGAGTGAGTGTGGGCATGATGGCTCCCGTGGACAAGTGCGTGGTCAGGGACAGAGTGAGTGTGGGCGTGATGGCTCCCGTGGACAAGTGCGTGGTCAGGGACAGTGTGAACGTGGGGCTCGGGCCTGCTCGGCACCGCACAGGCTGCCACGTTGTCGTGCAGAACGGCCCGTCGGGAGCAGTGCCTACGCGTTAGCGGCGGTGGTCTCGGCCGAGGAGCGGGGCTCCTTTGGAGGGGACGGGCTGTGAGGTTCCGCTCCAGCCGCCCCTCTCTCCCCTGCAGCTCAAGGTGTGGGTCTACCCTGAGGGCACGAGGAACGACAACGGGGACCTGCTACCTTTCAAGAAGGGTGCCTTCTACCTGGCGATCCAGGCCCAGGTACGCCAGGGCAGCGCCCTCTCCGGGGAGGGGGGCAGGGAAGCGGGTCCCGGTCGGCTTCAGGCGGAAGGCGACTGCCTGGCCACCGCCCCTCGGCACCTGCTTCCTGACCCGTGACGGAGGGCATTTCTTCGGGCCTCTTCACCCACTCTGAGCACTAGGGCTGGTGGCTGATCGGGTCCAGTGGGCAGTGGGACTCACGCTTGTCACCGGGGCGCCCGTGCCTGGAGCTCCAGCACCCCCGGGTTGGAGCTGGCCAGGCGAGGGGCCCCCGCAGGGAGGCCGGGGTCGGCGTAGAAGGCAGAGGCGGCGGGCCTGTTTGCTGAGCGCCCGGGAAGGCCGAGTGCTCGTTGGGTCCTGCAGAACCGCTGGCTGGAGTGGGATTTTGGGGGCACCAGCGGGTCCAGAGGAGCAGGGCTGGGCAGAGCCAGAGGCGGCCCTGGAGAGAGCGAGCTGCGAGCTCTGCGCTGGGCCGTTGTGCTCTGCCCCGAGGTGCAGTTTGTCTGAGAGGGGCTTTGGGGTGATGCCGGGAGAACTGGGGGCGCATCTGTCGGCAGGGCAGGGTCTCCTGGTGGGGAACAGGCACCCTGTCCCACGCCCTGTTGGAGGGTGTTTGTGTAGGGGAAAGTCATCGTCTGGGGTCAGGGGAAGGGTGTTCGTGTAGGCGAAAGTCATCGTCTGGGGTCAGGGGAAGGGGCTGTCCTCCTGCCCAGTTGGGGTCTGGGAGGTGGCCGGGCAGGGGTCTGCTCTCCTGATCTCCACCTGTGCCGGCTGGCCTCTGGCGCCCCCTGGTGTCTGGCCCCGAGCACGGCTCGCAGGGGCTCCCAGCTCACACCCCGGATGCGCTGGGTGCATGGGGCCGAGGGGCCCGGAGCGCGGCAATGCCTCAGCAAGGCTCTTTCAAGCCCTGGACCTGCGGCCCCTCCAGCTGGGAGGTGGAAGGCACCCCTGCCACATGCCTGGGGCCGATGTCACTTCCCTGGGCTGGTGGCATGGGAGAGAGGGGTGGTGAGAGAGGGGACACTGAGGTGTGGCAGAGCTGGGGGGAAGACGGCCTCAGCCAGGAGGTTGGGCATCTTCCCCTGTCCTCTCCCCTGGTTAGAGCTGCACCGGGATGGGGGAGGGGTGGGCCCAAAGACCTCAGTAACCTCCTGCTAAACTGGACAGGACCCTGATCCCCCCCCCCCCCCCACCGCCCCTCCCCTGGGCCATCAGGACCGTAGGGGCACCGATGTGTATCATAAGGACGTGTGCCAGCCCAGGAGGCTTCCTGGTGGAAAGGAATGCTTGAGTGAAGATATGTGGGATGCGTTTACGGAACTCTGGGCCACCCAGGGCGCGAAAGGTGTCCCCCGCCCAGGGGTCAGTAGGCAGAAGGGCCCTGAGGCAGGTCAGCACGTCTGTCCTGCGGCCATGGCACTCCCAGGACCTCCTCAGGCCGAAGGCAAGCGGGTGGCCAGGCAGGGCTCCCCAGTGGCTCATTCTTGGGGCTCCGGGTGGGCGGGGGTGGGCTCCTGTGTGTCCTCAGGCACCGTGGCTTCCTGTCCACAGGTGCCTATCATCCCCGTGGTTTACTCCAGCTTCTCCTCTTTCTACAACTACAAGACGAAGTTCTTCACCTCAGGTAGTGCCCCCCCCCCCCCTCCACCGGTCCCCACACTCGGGCATAGCACCCTCGGCCTAGGACACCCAGAACCCCAGTGGGATAGTTCCCGTCTCTGGGAGATTCCTCTAGGCCAGACCCTGCCCCTCCGTGATCATGTGGTGAGTGGAGAAGGCAGGTGGGAATCTGGAATCCCAGCCACGAGCTGAGGTGGGCAGTAGTGGGCCCATTTCCCAGATGAGGACACGGAGGCTGGCAGAGGGTGGGGTAGGAGCCCGAGTTCACACACACAGGCCCAGGCTGGGCAGCGGCCTCCCAGGTACCCCTGCGCCCACCAGCCAGGGAACTCGGGGCCGCTACCCTTCCTTCCAGACCCTAAGTGTGGGCACCCGGTGCCTGGGTGGGAGGGTGGGGCCAAAGGTTGAAGGGCAGTGGGGGGAGGAGCCTTGCTGTGTCCCGCCCCCAGATGTGAGACTCCCGACCACCTAAACCATCACGGGGGATGAGAGCGCGAGGGCGGGTGTGGGTGCCCGGGAGGGCGCAGAAGTGTTCAGCTTGGCGGGGCTGGTAGGGGCGCCTAGAGCCGTCAGAACCTGCAGAGCGCGTACCTTGGAGCTTTGGCTGTGTCACTTATTCTCCGTTAAAAACCAACCATCTGAGACCAGGGTGTCCAGGAAAGAACCCAGCCTGGTGGGGCCTTGGGAGGCTCCAGGGAAGGCCAGTGGGCGGCCGAGGAGCAGGAGGAAGGGGGCGCGGGCGGCGCGGGAGCCAAGAGAGGCCGCGACACGGGCGCCCGGACAGCAGGCGCTGGCGGGGGCCCCCAGGCCACTGATGCCCTCCCCCCAACAGGAACGATCAGGGTGGAGGTGCTGGATGCCGTCCCCACCAGTGGCCTCACCGTCGCTGATGTCCCCAAGCTTATGGATAGCTGCCACCAGGCCATGAGGACCACCTTCCTCCGCATCTCCAAGACACCCCAGGAGAACGGGGCCACTGCAGGGCCTGGTTCCCAGCCCGCCCAGTAGCCGAAGCGGGGAAGGACCTGGGTGCAGGACGGGGCCGACCGGGGGCAGGGCCTGGCCGGAGAATGGACCGAGGGACCTCCTCCCCTGCCCCAGCTGCTAAATGTCACTGTGTCCTGCTCCTACGGGGTTCTCCCAGCTTTGGTTTGGCCCCGGATGCAGGCCACTGCTTCCTGCAACGGGCCTCGGATCCTCCAGGCCTCTGATGTCCCCCAGGAGAGTCAGCTGGACCCTCCTCACGGAGCCCACCCTTGGGCCTCCCGGAGGATCTGGGAGCAGGCCTGGGCCCAGACGGGCTGGCGGCCGCAGGGTGGATGGCCGGCGCTGAGACACTTTACCCTCCTGCCTGGGCCTGCGGGGTGCAGAAGCGGGGTGCAGGGCGGGCCCTCCGGGAGAAACGGGACTCTAGGTGGGGGCCAGACGCCCGGTCCTGTGCAACCAGGGCCTCACGGAGAGCCAGAAAGCAGAGGTCCTTGCTCCACTGGCCTTGGGGAGCAGGGCGGCCGCCCGGGCACCGCATTCCGTTTTTTATAAAAGAACTCTCGCAAGCGCCTGGTGACTTGTGATCACTCGGGGGGCGGGCGGGACGCCACAGCCCTCGGCTCCCGTGCGCCTAGCGTGGGAGCCTCTGCCTCCCTGCTCCAGGGGCCAGGCCCACGATCAGCCTGCATTGCTGTCTTCCGTGGGTGGCGGTGTCCACCTAACTGGGCTGTGGGCGTCCCGGGGATCTGGGGAAGGAGGCTGAAGATCTGCTCTTTGCCCCCTGGGGGTAAAGCCAACTTGCCACCTAGAGGCTAGTTTCGCCTTCCCGGAAATCACCTGCTCCGGCCCCTGCCGCAGAGGGAGGACCGGGACCCTCTATAGGAGGCTGTAGAGAGGGGCTGTGTGGCTGCAGCCCCCTGCCCTGCCCCACGGCTGCCACCTTTCCCTCCCCCCAGGCAGCAGGCGTCCCCTCCCCCCAGGCAGCTTCAGAATGCCCTCCACGATCCACCAAGGACACAGCGGCTCCTGAACCTTCACTTTATTCTGACACAGATCACAAGGGGCCCCCCGATGTGCTGCCCAGCGACAAAGACCCTCGTACCTTCCCTCCGCCATGGGCCCGCTGGTGGGGGTGCAGAGGTGCCGGCCAGGCGGAGGCTGGATTCATAGCTAGGAGGAACGAATCCCGCCCCACCCAGCACCGTGGTGACCGGCTCTCGGGAGCCAGAGCCGGGAACCCGTCACAGCTCCTTCTTGCAGGAACCTGTGGGCGGGTGAAGGGCTGAGGTCAGAGGTCAGTGCCCCCCACCACCTCCCCCCCCACCCCCGCCCCGGGCAGGGCTGCCCCACCCCGCCCTTTGGCCCCAGCCCCCAGAGCCCTCAGGCTCCCAGGGAGCTCCGTGGGTGGGAGGTGGGCACCGGGACCCCGGCACTCACAGGACCCCAGCTGCTCCTCCAGGAAGGAGATCTGCTCACTCAGGGAGTCGATGCGGTCCAGCTGCTGGAAGGAGTGAGCCAGGAGGCTGCTGGGGTCGGGGAGCCCGTGCTCCAGGGCCCTCGAGGCCAGGCTATGCAGCGGGGCCAGCACCAGCTGCAGCTTCTGTGGGGCAGGCAGAAGGTACCCTCTCTGCTCCGCAGCTGTTAGGGAGCACTGGCCGGTAAGGCCTGCCGACGCCCACACCCAGCTCTGCAGGGCCCTGGGTATTCGCCCGAGGGAGCTTCTGGGCCGGGAGGGCCAGACAGGGGGGCACCGGGGGACACCACATGGGCCAGTCCAGTGACGGTCCCCAAGGCCCAGGGTCCCGGGTCAGGGGATCTAGGAGGGGTGGACCAGAGCTTTCCAGGGGTCATCGAGCCAACGGGCCCATGGAAAGACGGCAGGGACGAGGGTAGGGGTGGACCTGGGCTCAGGCCCTCTGCCCGCCTGAGGGGGCGTGGCCAAGCTTGGTCCCTCCTCCCCTGGGGCTCCCCGGCATCAGCCTGCTGCCCCTGCCAGGCCCCGGCCGTCAGTACCCAGGAGGCCTCCTTCCCGGGACCACCCCCACCGAACCCCGCGACCGCTCTGAGGGTCTGAGCTACGTGACGGGAGACAAGGGGGGGGGGGGGCGGGAGGGGTCCCGGCCCAGGCCTCACCTGTTCCAGCACGTCCACCCTTGACCGAAGCCTCCGCACCTCCTCCTCGACTGTGCCGTCTGGTCCTGGGGAGATCCCGGTGCTGAGTCGGGCAGGCCCAGCCCCACACCCCAGGCTGGCTCCTCACCTCCCCCGGGAGACATTCCGGCCTCTGCCGAGCGTGGGGCACGGGTCTGGAGACGGGGGCTCAAGCCCCAGCGGTCACAGACCCAGCTGCCGTCGCGAGCCCACCCCTACGGCAGGCGCCCAGGCGGGCCCGCAGACCACCTCCGCACACCTCGGTGCCCCCCCGTCCCGGCCCCCACGCTGTGCCAGGGGCCCCGCGGTGCTGAGCTGTCCGAGCCGAGGTCCACACTGCGCTCCTGGTGCCAGGCTGCCGACAGCGCATTATTACTCACGGTACGAGTTTGAAGTGTCACAGCGCGTACCAAAAGTAATAATGTCCCGTCGGCAGCGGAGGTGTGGGTCTCCCGGCTGCCCGGGCAGGGGCCGCGGAGAAGACGCGGGGTGGGGGCCTTCTTCCGCTCTCTGGGCTGAGATGAGGCCCCCTCTCGGCAACCCGTCCCGTGATGCGCCGGGGGGGACGGCCACCCGCCTTTCCCCTGGGGAAGACCCCCCCACTTCTGCCCGGGTCAGGGAGATGGCCTGCCGCCCGGGGCTGGCTGCCCCCACGGTGGCGGGCACAGATCGGCAGGGTGACGCCCAGCCCCCTCTCGGGCCCTCCCTGTCCCACCTCCCAGCACAGCGGCAAGGACGTGGGCGGGGGCAAGGGGGAAGCTTACCTGTTGTGGGGTTCGGGGCTAGCCGGGGGGTCCCTCTCTTGGGCAGGCAGAGGGCACCATCTGCGGACGGGCTGTGCCCCTCCTGACACCGGCACCAGTAACTGCCCGCGGTGTTGATGCAGTGCTGGGGGCAGGGGCCCCGTCCGGTACTGCATTCGTCCACGTCTGCGGGAAGAGGGGTGTGGGCAGGGAGGGGCACCCACACTGAGCACCCTTAACACCCGCCAGTCGGCAGGCCACCCGGGACACCCAGGGTGGTGTCCACAGGACCCTTCCCCTCCGGAGGGACGGGAGCCAGCCTCACCTGTCTGGCAGGTGTCACCCTGCCATCCTGGAGGGCAGTGACAGTGACCGGGCCGGACACAGCTCCCTCCGTTCTGGCACGGGGGCTGGCATACTGCTGTTGGGGGAGAGGCCTGTCACGGACTGAGGGGGGGCCCCAGGGCCCTGCAGGGGTGGCAGCCGGGGAAGGGGCGCCGTGCAGCAAGGAGGCGCTCCACTCAGGCGAAAGCAACAGGTGCTCTGCCCGGGGTCTGGAAAGGGGGATGGGGTGTGGCACGACCAGGCCGCAGGAGCGGTTGGCTAACTGGCTGACTGGGTGCTGTGGGGCCCTGCACCTCTCACCTGCTCCACAGGCCCTGGGGAGTCCACTGGTCCTCTTCCAGCCGGGGCAGCAAGCGTAGCAAGGCCTGGTGGAGGCCGGCCCGGGGCTGCGACGGTAGGCAGTCCTGTAGATGGTCCTGCGGGGTGTGCGGGGGCAGTGGGGCGTCAGCAGACCCGGGCTGGTCCTCCCAGCTCTTCGCCGGCCTTCCCTCCCTGGGCGCCGGGCCCCTGGATGCTGAGGGTGCCCTCCTGGGCCAGCACCGCTCAAGCCCCCAGTGCAGGAACCACCTGCGGCCTGGGATCCTGGACGCCCAGCCCCGCTCCGAGCAGGCCCAGGAAGGGGTGACTCCCGAGTGGGGCTTTGCCAGCCCCTCCTTGGCCGGCCTGCCCAGTGGCAGGTGCAGGGGACAGGGCCCCACCCCTCACTGGGCGTGCATCTCAGGGTCTCAGCCTGGGCCCCACCCACACTGCCCCCACCTTCTTGGCCAGCTGGGGGTGCGGGGATATCCCACAGGGAGGTCTTTGAGAACCCCCGCAGAAAGCAAAATCTTTTTTAAGGCAAGTTGCCAGCCGAAGACGGGAGACACGCCCCCTCGTGCTGGCCACTGGGATGTCCTGGGTGTGTGGGGGCAGGGTCTCTGTCTGGTGACCACTGGGGCTGTCACGGGGAGAGGGGGACCCACTGGGGCTCCGAGGCAGGTGTCGGGGAGGCAGGCATCTCAAGCGGTAAGAACTTGTAGCCGGCCATGCCGGGAGCGGGTGAGCCCCCCTGAAAGCAGAGGGGAGCAGGCAAGATGGGTGACCCCCTCCGGAGATGGGGGGGGCGGGCAGGGAGGAGATGATGTCTGAGCTTAACCACAGCCACGGCCCGGGACCAGGACCGGCCCAAGTTGACAGGGACGCCGGCCTCTGCCGTCCACTCAGTGAGTCCTTTGACCCCTCCGGGCCCGGGTTTCCCAGCTTGGGGCGACCCGCCCTCCTGGGCCTCAGGGTTTACGTGTGGCAGATGGGGGCCCTGCCGGGAGCGGGGGGCACTCACCGGTAGGTGCTGCAGGCTCGGTGCCCGTCACAGGTGGTGAGGTAGGGCTGGTACGCCCGCTGCACAAAAGACTCAGACTCGGGGCCCCTGGGAGCCCCGATGGCACACACCCTGCGGCTACAGAGGCGGGGGAGCAGCGTATCAGCCCGGGGCTCCCGGAGCCCAGACCCTGGGGAGGGGCCGAGGGCTCCTGTGCCCACCCCGCCCCCCTGCAGTGGCCAGAGGGCTGACTCACCCAGGCCGGAAGACGTGCTCAGTGCCACCCACTGCCAGCACCAGGAGCCACCCCAGAAGCAGCTCCCTGGAGTCACACATGGCCCGTGCGTCCCAGCGGGTTGGCCTTCTCCTGACGGTGGCCTGGAGCACAAGGCACAACCCCCTAAGTCCCTCTGCGGACCCCTCCTTGAGCCCGTACCTCTGCGGGCGACGGCACCCTGGGTCTGTGACACCCGTCCCACGCAGCCGCTTCGCCAGCAGGAGAGCCCCAAGGCCAGTGCCAGCCCCGTCCTCCCCCAACCTGTCTCAGCAGGTGAGGCCGGCCCTTTGCCAGTCACAGGGGCCCAGGACCAGAAGCCGGCACCCTCACGGTGGGGGCGGAGGCACGTTGGTCTGGGTGAACCGTGAAGGTGTCTGCGGCTCCAGCAAAGTTCACCTGGGAAGGTGGGGGCCCAGGGGGAGCCTCTGCACCCGTTCTAACGCCCTGGCTAGCGCCCTCCTTGTCCTGGCAGGACAGTACCAATCTCAGTCTGCACACGGGGCGTTAGTGAGCAGAGCTGGAACCCAGCCCAGCTGGCTTGGCCCTCGGGCCCTCAGTGTCCTCATCTGCCAAATGGGGAGCCAGCCGTGGGGGGTGGGGGGCAATGAGGGTGCAGGCGCTCAGCATGCGGGAGCCATGCGGGAGCCCTGAGAACGGGGCAGAGCCTGCGTATAGGAGGGGGTCACTCCTACACTGGGGTCTGACCGGTCTGGCCCAGGGACCCCAGGACAGCGGGTCGGGGGGCACTGGAGGAGCCCTTCCCACATGCCAGTGGAGCCAGAGGCCATCCCTCTGTGCTGTGGATGGAAGTCAAGGAGGCTGGGAGAGCATTCCTGGGAATGTGAGAAACCCCAGCCCAGAATTACTGGTCTACAACATGCTGAGGGCGCCGTGCGGTCTGGGGGGTTACCACCTATGTGTGCAGCCAAGCGTCTGGGTAGACGGGGAGCTCCCCGCCCCCATGCTCCAGGCACCCCACCCGAGGCCCCCAAGGGGCTGGGTCCCACCCAGGTGGGCAGCCCCTGGCCCTACGGGGCATTCAGCAGGAAAGCACACAGGAAAAGGCTGAACTTCTGTGGGGGCAGGAGGTAGAATCGGGGTAGGTCGCCCCCTTCTCTGGGACACCACGAGGGTCTCAGAGGCCCCTTCTCTGGCTCTGACAGCTGGTCCCATAAAGAGTGAGGCCTGCAGAGCCCCACCCCGAGGGGAGAGTGCTACCACAGCTGGTCTGCACCGTCGGCTGGGAGTGGGGTCGGCGCTCTGTTCCCCCCTGCGTCACATGGACCCACGTGGGGCGGGGAGGCAGCCGGACGAGAGTCCTTCCTTCCCGCACCCCTGCTCTTGGTCGGTGGCCAAGCGGGGAGGGCAGGGGGAAGCCGAGGTGCTGGGACTTAGTCTGGGGGGCTGTGTGGTGCTTCTCAGCAGTCTGTGGGCAGGGGCACGTCCTGTCAGAGCCAGGGAGGGGGAGCTCGGGAGTGGACCCTGGGGGGGAGCACAGCACACCGTTAGGGGGCGCACTCCTGGAGGTCTAGGCAAGCAGGAGAGGATGGGAGCAGGTGGCATTGGGGAGCAGGCCAGGCCCTGGGAAGGCAGAGGTGGGTCAGAGAGCTGGGCAGGAGCCCACCAGGGGCCCACAGACCCTGTGCCCCCCCCCCCCCCCCCGTGCTAGGTGCCTGGTGGGGGGGCAGGGCTCAGTTCTTGCAGATGTAACTGCCCCCCACACACAGCCGCCCCAGCACCTCCCCTGCTCATGCTTTAAAAGAGGAGAGTCAGTGTTTGAAGTCATGTTTCCTCCCGGGCTGGGGGAGGCCAAGGGTGCTGCCTGGCCTGTGCTAGGCTGGCAGAATGTCATTTCCCTTCGCGGTGACAGCCCAGCTGGGGCGGAGGAGCCAGGGCGGGGGTGGCCGCAGCGACTCAGGTTGCGAAGCGATAACGTCCCACCCTCCCGGAGGGTCAGCGTGAGCCCAGCCCACTTCCCTCCCACCTGCCTGCGCGGCATCCCCGCAGCGCCCACCCGGGGGAGGGCTGGGTCCGCAGAGGGAGGGGCCCGACTCGCCGCAAAGCGACGGCCCTGGGTCCCCCTTCCACCGAGAGGGGTGCCCTGGACATTAGGACCCTGGGAGGGCGGAAAGGCGGGGTGACGGGGCACCGGGGAAGGGTCCTCTCAGCCGCCTGCCCCTTGCCTCCCCTCCCCCTGCACGCCGGCCCCGCGGGGGGTGGGGGTGAGGAGGGAGAGACACGGGGTCTGGGGCCCGCGAGGCCCTGAGTCAGGCCCTGGGTCGGGGTGGGGGGCGACGCTCGGGGCCCAGACGCGGGTGAGGGGCTGCGACGCCCCCCGCCCCCCTCGGGCCCCCGCGCGGCCCGGCTCGTCGCCTGTTACCGGCAGGGGGCGCCCTTTCCCGAGGCCGCCGG
Source organism: Panthera uncia (assembly GCF_023721935.1). Classification (NCBI taxonomy): domain Eukaryota; kingdom Metazoa; phylum Chordata; class Mammalia; order Carnivora; family Felidae; genus Panthera; species Panthera uncia. The sequence goes on from NC_064807.1 coordinate 89,910,016, forward strand.
GCCCATTCTCCGGACCCGGCGCAGGATCCGGGCAGGGCCGGGGGTCGCGTCCCCGCGCGGCAGCCCCGGCGCCCCCGGCCCGCTCACCTCTCGACTCCCCGCGGTCGCTCCGCGTCGCCCCCCAGCTCCGCGCGCGCCAGGGCCCCCGACCTCCCCCGCCCCAGCGCGCAGACCCCGCCCTCGGCGCTCCCCGCGCCCCCCGGCCCGGCGCCCGCTCCCTCCGCACTCACCGCCCGAGCCGGGCGCGCACGCGCCGCCG
>NC_064807.1:89910674-89951893 GCF_023721935.1 Panthera uncia
CCCCGGCGCGCCGCCCCTCCCGAGCCCGCTCCGAGGCCCCGCGGCGGGGCGCGCGGCCGCAGGGGACGCAGGACCGCGACGCCAGCCAGCCGGGAGGCCGCGTGGGGAGCCCTCGACCCCGCAGGCTGAGCCCCAGACGCTGGGGATGGCCGTCCCAACGGGGTGGCCAGCTCGCCAGGCACCGGGGCTGATTGAAGCTGGCCACTACCCTGCAGCCCCACGCGGGGTGGACATAATGACCCCGGTGGCCCGGAGACCCCGTACTTAGACCGGAGCCCGGCTGGATCCTGAGTGTGACACTAAGCGACCCTCCCAACCAGAGTGCCAGGTTAGGGGGCCTGCGGGACCCCCCTGGGCACCCCCCTCCGTTCAGGACAGTCAGGACCACCCCTGAGTGTTCCTCAGGCCCCCAGGGAGCCCCCGCACCCGAATCCCACCGTCACCAGCGGGGACTCCCGGGCTCCGTTTCTGCGTTTGTAATGAGACTAAGGCAGCCCCAGGGGCAGCAGTGCCCAGTGCAAGACGGGGCTCACGCAGCCGGAACCGGGTGTAGATACGCCCCACCTGGGAGAGCTGGTATTAGTGGGTCATTTCTGTACCACGATTGTCACGGCCATCATCATGCGCGAGGCGCGGTGGGGGCTGGGGGGGGGCGCTTGAAGCAGAGCCCGGGCCCTGGTCACCTAAGTGCACGTGTGTGTGGAACACATTCCCAGGCACAGCCAGACCCCTGCTGCTGCCCAGAAGCTTGCTGTGGGCTCACCTGGAGGAGGGGGCTCCGTCATCCCCTGGGCTCGCGTGGCAGCCGCTCTTCCGGGTGGCGGGGGCTGCCCGTGCTTCCCTCCTGCTGAGGTCTGCAGGTCAGAGACATAGCGTGGGTTGGCGCACAACCTTGGTCACCCCGATGTCCGGGGGCTGGGAAGGGGGCCAGGCTCCTTGCCCCTGTGGGGCCTCAGCCTGCATTTGCCCTAACAGACTCTACCCCCGTGATGGCTGAAGCCAGATGCGTCTTTCCAGTTCTGCCTGTGCTCCCACCGTCAGCCTAGAGACAGACCGGCCTTGGGTCCCCGCGGGCAGGCTGCTGGGGGAGGGTCCTGCAAACTCCTGGGCGCGGCGAGGGCTCCTTGCAGAGCCAGTGGCTGTGGGGTGTCTGAGCATGGCCCACTCTGGGGGGGCTAAAGGAAGGGAGGAACCCCACGTGCCTGAACAGAAGCCCCCAGAACAAGAGGGCCCCGGAAGCCTCTGGCAGGTAGTCTGAGGGCAGTGGGGGCAGCTGCCGCTGGGATATAGAGGGTGACAGAGGGGTCCTGCTGCGGAAGGACTTCAGGTCTCCCGGCCCCCATACCCAAGCCGGCAGCCCTCGCTCAGACCCAAGCGGTAAAGAGTTAAGAGCCAGGCCTGGGGAGGCCTTCCCTGCCCTGTCCCCTGCCCCCATCCTGTCCCTGACCCTTTGGCCCCTGCAGCCTGGCTGGGTCCTCTGGTCCTCACTCTGCTGGTAACCCGGGCTGAGGCCTCGTTCTCTGCTTCTTCATCTGAGAAATGGGGGTTCGTCAGACACACTGCTGATGGGGCCGTGGGACAACAGAGCGGCCAAAGCCAGAGGGGCCTCCACGTGGGCTGAGGTCTTTGGGTGGGGACTCGGGCCCTCTGGGTGGAGGGGGTAGAGGAAAAACAGGCCCCCCTCAGCCTCTCTCTGCCTGAGGCCCCCCAGCCCTGCTCCTGAAGCCAGCCCGGCAGGAAGTGGGGGGCTCCTTCTGGTCCCATATTCACTTTTGCTTTGGGGCTCCTCCCTGTGAGCCCAGTGCCCCCTCTGCCTCCCCTCCCAGACCTGCCTCGGGAGTGCCTGCCCACCCCTGAGGATGCCCCCGGGCCCCCAGGCTCCCTGAGAGGAGGGCTGAGCCAGTCTCGGGGTCGGGGGGCTTTTCCAGGACAGCAGAGTCAGCCAGAAGGAGGGTGTGTGGAGGGTGGGGGGCACAGGCCACATTTGGCTTCTCCTTTCAGGGGTCACAGCAGAGGCTCGGCTACCCAGGGCCAAGGGTTCAAGCCGGGGCCCCAGAGTCCATCTAGACTGGGCCACCCAGTAGCGGGCGCCCTCGGCCCAGGGGCCCGGGTGCCCTCCGTGCGTTGGGAATGGCACCGATCGGGAAGAAACGAGGTGGCGGCTGGAGCTCAGAGGTGACACGGGTGCACGCCAGCCGACGGCTGCTGTGGTCAGCGGGGCCCGCTCCCTGCCCCCCCCCCGCCACCGACGTCACCCCTGCCGTACCTGATATTGCCCAGGCCCGGGCTTGGCCGTGGCCACCATCGCTGCCTCCGGGGGCCAGAGGTGGACCCCAGCCCTGTCCTGCCGCCCCGAGGCACCTCCGGAGGCCGCCCGCCTGGCCTGCCCCCTGGAGCTTCCCTCTCGGCTCTGCGGGCAGCCGTCAGGGCAGGGAGGCTCCTCCCGGGCAAGGAAGGGCGGCTTTTTATGCACCGTCCCGTGTAAATCAGGATTGGGATGGGCCCTTCCCGGCCGGACTTCCTGTGTGTGTTCCCCGCTGATAACAGGGAGCTGTCAGCGAATAAACAGGAGGCCCAGGGGCGGGCGGGGGCCGTCAAGGGGGTGGCCTGGCCGAACTGTGGGCAGGGGTGGGGGAGTCGTCCCCCGGGACCTCTAACTCTGAAGCAGCCGGAGACCAGCCTCAGGCCCGGCTGGCGACCCTGGGACCCACTGGTCCCTGTGTGTGGCAGAGGACCTGGCTGGGAAGGCCCTGGGCCCAGCCACCTGGTGGGACCGCAGGCCACGTTCCTGCAGCTCTGCAGAAGGGACTGTTTGTTCTGTGCCCCTGGACTCTCCCCTAGGGCGTGTACCCGCACCCCCAGATGTGCGTGTCACAGGGTGGGAGGCAGGGCCCACAGCCCCGGGCGGGGGCACCCAGCCAGAAGAGACCTGGGGACAGGCAAGGTAGGCTGGTAGTCAGAGAGCAGCCCATGCGATGTGTCCCAGGGACCCAGCGTTGGCTCGGTAGGAGTGACGGGGAGGGACAGTCATCAGCTCGAAGCCTTCTCCAGGAAAGCCACCCCAAGGGGCAGTGAGCCCCCAGTCCTGGAGCTGTGCCAGCACGGGGCCTCTCCTGGGGGCAGGGAAAGCGTGTCCCCTGGCCCTCCTGCTTCCTTCGGCCTCCAGAAGGCTGAGGGGTGGGAGGGGTGAGGGTGGAAATGGAGGAATGCAGGAGCCTTTGGGCGGCCAAAGGGGGTGCTTCCTCGGTTTGGCCAGGGGGTTCAGCCCCCAGCCCCCCGGACTGACCCTGTTTCCTCATTTATGTGGTGCTGGGGACCCACAGATTGGGCATCAGTTGCTGTGATCGGGGTGCGTGGGTGCCCAAGGCGGGGCTGGGCAGCCGCTGAGGACACACCCAGACCACACAGTTGGCAGAGGGTCCCTGATCACGCAGGGCCACTCCAAACCCTGGCTGTCCTGGGGGTTCGAGCCTTGCTCCGGGGTCGGCCACTTCCCGCCCGCAGCCTGGAACACCCTCATTTCTCTGGCCTTGAGCGCCTCTGCTGGCCCTTACCTCCCTCCGGCCCCACCCAGCTGGATGTCCTGGCCAAGAGGGGCAGGTGGAGGGCAGCTTGGAAAATTCCCCCAGAGCGACCGGCCTCCTCCCCACCCCCACGGTTGGGGCAGGGTCCGCTGCAGCCACAGGACTGGGGGGCCTTTCTCGGTGGTGCCCCCCCTCCCGCCCCGAGGCTGGAGCTGGCAGCCGAAACCCTCCTCCCTGTCCCCCCACCCCCCCGCGCCGTCCCTCCCCCACATTCGCCCCATATTCAGCAATGGCTGAATGTACTCTACAGAGCGGGAGAGAGGCGCCCCCGCGGCCCACCGCACCCAGACCCCCACCCGGAGATGTGCTCCGAGCCCCTGGGTGGGAGACCAGCAGACATCAGGGTTGGCTGCATCCGGCCCCGTTTTGTGTACATATGGGGAAACTGAGACCCAGGGGAGGGAGACTTGCGCCAGGTGAACAGTGGGACAGAGCAGGGCCGGAACGGGGCAGGACTGGTCGGCTCCTTCCTTCTGCCTTTCTTTTCTCCACGACTGCCTCCCCGCTCCCTCAGGGGGTCAGCCCCCCACCCTCAGACCTTCCCTGCCAGTGCGGGGGGTGGGGGGTGGGGGTGGGGGGCGAGAGGAGGGTGCTGACTTTGGGTGTAGCTAATTAGCCAATTATGGGAATGGTTAATGGCTCGGCTTTCCCTTTAAAGCTTGGGCTTGTCAGGGAACTTTCTGGAAGGATGCCGCAGAGCACAGAAGTACAATACAAACACGGGGAGAGGAAAGAAAGCCGGGCTCCCTGGCCCCTGGGTGCCAGCCAGGGTGGGGCCCAGGCTCTGCCTGCTGCCCACCTGTTCTGTAGCCCCCACTGCCCTGCCTCCAGCCCCTCCCTGAGCTGAGATCGGAACCGGTCTGAGGAAAGGAGGCCTTGGGTCCAGGCGCTAAGGGCCCAGCTTCGCCCTGACTTGTCATGTAAACCCCGCCGTGCCCTCCACTCTCAGGTTCCCGGAGCCTCAGGGGCAGACACAGGAGGAGGGCTGGGGTCCTGCCCTAACCCGGCCCGTTAGGGACGGGAAGGAAGGAGACGGGTGTGGGGGAACTCCGGGAGGCCCCGGGGGGCCTGGAGAGGGGCGAGGCGTGCCTTCTGCCCCACGGCCGCCCCGGAGTGATGGATGGGTGGAAGGAGGCCTCCTGGAGGGGTGGGCTGGGGCTCCCTCCACCCCTACCCCCACCCGGCCTCTCCTCCCACCCCCGATGCCACCCGTGGAGACTCACGAAACACACAGCCTGCCCTCACGGAGTCATCTTTGAGAGGAGTCACTGTTCCTGTGCCCCAGGCCCATATCCCCTGAGAGCAGGGTGGGTCCCGGGCAGACCTAGGCAGCTCAGAGACCTGGGCCTGGAGCCTGGCCGGCTTCCGGCATGGCATCCAAGGCTGGAGAAAGCTTGCTTTCCATTGCTGGAGACTCTGGGCCTCAGTTTCCCCCACCCACCCCAGGCACAGCAGAGCTGGATCCTTGCAGCTGCCTCCCAGTCTGCCTGAAAGTTCTGAAGTTGGTTGGAAAGGGGTCTTGCTGCCTTACCTTCCCTGAGCGTGCCGGTCAGGCAGTGGGGCGTGGCATAGGTCAGCCAGGAGCTCCCGGGACCCCTCACCACCGAGCTTTCGGTCTCTGCAGCCCCCGGAGAGGGTAGACCGAGCCCCCAGCAGAGGCCGGCTCAGGCGGCTTGAGGCCGAGGGACACCGGGCGAGGCGTGTGACCAGGGCTGCAGGAAGGAGGGACGAGAGCGCAGAGCGGAGGAGAGATGGGCCTTCCTGTTTACCCCCGGAGCAGCCTCTGGCCTCGGGATAGGGTGACTCTGTCACCACGGCGGGGTCCAGCTTCTCACCAGATGTGCCGAGGCTTCACCAAGGGATGCGCGGAGCCTGGTGACCTGTCTGTACCCGGTGGGGGCTGGGCACCCCCGGGCCGGGTGAGCCGTCGATGCCTGAGCTGGGCAAGGTCTCGAAGGGAACCCGACGTTTTCTAGGGAGCCTGGGGTCTTCAGTGTTCCGTCCTCCACCCCACTGCCCACGGGCCCCTGCTCGGCCTGCCTGCTGGAACCCCCCACCGTGCCAGGCACCGTGCACGGCACTCACGAAATAGCCTTCAGATGATGCATCGGAGGCAGCCGGGGGCAGCCAGTGGAAAATGAAAGCCCTGGTCGTGGGGCCCAGGGGGGCCTGAGCAGCGGGACACCCTTGGGGGACGCTTGGTCCCTTCTCCCTGCCCCCCGGGGCCCCACTTCCTGGGGACTGCCCACGCCATCACGATACCCTTCCTGCGGCCTGTCCACCACTGCTCAGGCCGGAGGCCCAGGATGCCACCTTTGCCCCGTCCTTCGTTCCCATAGACCCCCACGGGCTGTGCCTTCAGAACACGTCCCTCCTGCCACTGCCCCATTCTGGTCCAGGCCACCATGCTTCTTACCTGGGTGACCTCCTCCTCGGCCCACGGGGTAGCCCTGTCCCCCACCCCGGTTTTTAGGGAGCTTTGTGAAGGGTGACATCAGATCGTGTGACGTCCTGTAAAACACAACAGAAGGCTTCCCAGCACACTCGGAACAGGTCTGATCCCTCACTCGTGTCCCGATGCCCCTCCCTGAGCGCCAGCTCCATGCTGCCGAGCGGGACCTCATTTGTGCCGCTTACACGGGGACGGAGCTGGCCCCCTAGCAGGCGCGCAAAGGGCAGGGAGAGGCCATGCGGGCCACCCATCACAAGCCCACCCAGACGCCCCCCCCCCCAGGCGGCTGCACACGTGCGTCCTCACAGAAAGATGCGCACCACGGGGAGCACGGGCAGCCAGCACCCCTCCAAGAGAGGCCCCGAGTCCGCCCCAGGCGCCCACGGCGTGGTTCCGCCTGCTTTCATGGAGTTTCAAGTCCACGGCGCCGCACGGTGCCCGAGTGGTGTTGGCCTCTCCCGCTCCGTGGCACGTCTGTGGGCGGCTGGTGCTGCTGTGTGGCCGGTGCGGCGGTGTGCCCACCCTCTGGGCAGCTCCGTGTTCCGCAGGGAGAACAGAGCAGGCCACGCACACCGCCGGCCCTGGATCTTACCCGTGGTGCTGCTTTGGTGGTCTCTGTGCCCGCCTTCCGGCGTGGCTCCCGGGCGCCTGTGCCTGGGACTGTCTTGGGGGACCCGCTGGTCCGGGGAGACCTGTAACACCAGGGACTGCCCAGCAGAACTCCTGGTCACTCCCCCAGTGCCAGGGTACCCGGTGCCTCATGCCCTCTTGGCACACTCTGATGGTTTTGCTGTGGTATCGCTGGATTATTATTCCTTTAACGGAGGGAGAAAGACTCATCCTGTAGTGGAGACACCGAGGCAGGGTGAAAGCCAGGCACAGGACTCTTGGGGAGCAGCACAGCTCCCAGGGCGCCGAGCTCCGGGCTTCGGCGGGCCCAGCAGTCTGCAAGCTGCGGGCACGGTGGACGTCCCAGGGCACTGAGTGGGTCTGGACGGTGGAGAGAGAAGGGGCCGCCCGCTGGGGAGTGGGAGTGGGCTTAGGGGTCCCCCTGTGCAACTTCTGCTGTGGCTGTGCTCTGTGTTCCCGCTGCCAGGAGCCTCCAGGAAACACCCACCTCCGTAGTGCAAGGGCTATTGGCCAGGTGGGGGTCCAGGTGCTGACCATGGCCACGAGGTGGGCACTAGATCCTGCCTGGAGGCTCACAGGGCGGGCATTTGTGGTCAGGGCCCAACTGCCAGAGCCTCTTGCTGAGCAGGGAGAGCCCCTGGCAGAATCCAAGACCCCTCCCGCCTCCCCCCAGTACTGCGGCCAGGCCCTCGAGGGTCACCTTCGGGGTGCTTGGCCCCCTGGCCAGGGTTTGTCCCAGTGCGGGCTCCTCTGGGCCCTGGGGGCAGCCCCCACCCCCTTGGGGCTCCCTCCTTCGTGGGGGCTGAGGAAGGGGGCTTGCCCCGGACCCCCACCCCCGGCCTGGCTCCCCGGACGGAAGCCCCACTCGCAGTCGGCCTGCAATTTGCGAAGCCCGGCGGATGGGGCGGCCGTTAACGCCGAGAGGAAAAAACACTTTATCTCCCGGGACGGAAAGGGAAGCTCCTGAAAAGGGGGGCAGGTTGATGGAGGTGGGTGACCGTTCAGCCCTGCCTGAGGGGGCCATCCTGTCCCCGCCCTGCCCACCAGGGAGAGAGGGAGCCAGGCCCTCTGAAGCCGACGAGAAGGACAACTGAGGCCCTTTGGCACCATGCCGCGTGCACGTGGGTCCTCGTGGGCTCTCACGCCTGCCCTGCCAGCTCCGGGCCGGGATCCGACCCCCTTTATGGAGGAATGACCTCTCGGGGCCACAGAGACTGGCGCGGGAAAAGCCTGACCTCTGACCCAGAGCTGAAGCTCTCCCGGGGCGTGGGCAGGCAGGGGTGTAGGGGCCGTGAGGGACAGATGAGCCGGTCCCTGTCCCCAGGCAGGCTCCTGGTACGTCATCTGTGACTGCCTATTGTCCCAGCGGCCAGGGGAAGCTGAGGCTGCTAGGAGGGGCATCAGAGTCCCCTCCCCAGGGACACCGTGACACCTTCGGGGTTGTCACGGGCGCCAGTGAAGGCAAGGGCATTAGAAGCCGGAAGGCTTCCCTGCCTCAGTTTCCCCATGTGTCAGATCAGAATGTGGAGGGTCTGGGGGCCCTTGGGGGGGGGGGATCCAGAGGCCTCCGAACTCCACCAAGTTGGGTGGTTTGTGCTGGGCCTTCCCAGGGTGGGGGGAGGAGGGGTCGGCAGCTTCCACCAGGTCTCCAGGGGGCCCGTGACCCCAAGTGCGGAGTCCGTGTGGGTGGCCTCGAAGCGTCTCCAGCGTCCCCCGTCCACGACCTCAGCTCCAAAGGTGCCTGTGAGTATCATTATTTTTCAATATCCTTAAAAACGTAAAGAGAGAAAGGAAAGAGGCCAGAAATCTCTGCTTCCTCTCAGCCAGGAAACAGGAAGTGAGTGTGCGGGCAGATTGCGAGCCAGGCTGCAGGAACAATGGGGCCCCCCCGAGGGAAAGGGGAACTGCGTCAAGCAAGCAGCCAGGGTGGGGGGCCCGCCTGACCTCTCCCAGCCGTGTGGGGGCCCCGCGTAAATTTAGTCTGGGTCTTTCCTGATGAAAAGCTCCAGTGCCCTGCTGCTGGGGGGAGGGGGCGCGAGGCCCACTGTGGCCCCCGGGCGTCGGGGCTCCTGGCCCCTTAGGGTCCATCCAGCTGTGCCCTCCTCTCCCCTATGGGTAAACCGAGGTCCAGGGGGGAAGAGCCTGGCCTGGGGGCCGTGCGGTGTGGGGAAGGCACACCAGCGCCTGTGTGGTCAGGGCTGCTGGTCGTCCCCGGAGGGGCCCCAGGCCCAGAACGCGAGGAGAAATGCCTCCCCTCACGCCCCCTGCCTCAACGTACCACCTCGCGCCCTGCCGTTAAGGGAAAACACGCCTGGCGGAGGCGGAGGGAGGGCAGCAGCGAACGGGCGCCGTGCCAGGCCTGGCTCTGGGCCCCTGGCGGCACGATCTCAGGCCGGGTCCAGGGGGGCCGTGACTCCTCAGCCCCACGGGTCAGCGTGGCGTCTCTGGCGCGGGCCCACGGAGCCGTAAGTCGCACGGCGCACGGCGCCCTCTCTCCAACGGTGCAAGTCCGTGGAGCATCGTCTGGTGACAACGCCCAGCGGCCGCCATCACGGCCGATCTCAGAGCCCTTCCCTTGCTTCGAAAGCAGCCTGGAGCTTTGAGCGGTCGCCCCCGGAGCCCTCCCGTCCCGTCCCCGCTGTGCCTTCCGTGTCCAGACGTGCCCGTTCTGGAGTTTCACACGAGTGGGATCCCATGCTGTGTGGCCCTTGCGTCGGGCTTCTCAGCACGTGCCAGGCTCGTGGGTCCCGTGGCGCGTGTCCGTGCCGCCCGGTGTGGGTCTGCCTCGTCCTGTCTGTTCCTCAGCCGGCAGACGTCGGGTCGTTTCTACCCTCTGGCTGTCGTGAACCCTGCGAACGCCCGCCCAGATTTTTCCGCGGACGCGGACGCTCACTTCTCTCAGGTACAGACCTGGGCGTGGGGTCATGGGATCGGGTGGTGGCTCTGTGCCCCCTTCTGCCCCCTTCTGCCTCTGTGATCACACTCCTCTGCCCAGCCCCAGGAAGGCCAGAGGAGCCACTGAGGTCCTACGGGGACCCTGGGACGGCATAGGAAGGGCACCTATGGCGTGGAGCTCGTGGCCTCCTCCGGGCCGGCTCGAAGCTCAGCCCCAGAAGGCTCTCTCGGGACGTCACTCGGCCTGTGGGCTGTCGCCTTTCTGCAGACGTGGAGCCGGGAGTCAAAGGGACCCCCCAGGATGCTGTCCCAGACCCGGCCCTGGAGCCCCTTGGAGATGCAGGTGTTCCGGATTCTTGGGGTCCAGGCCAGTCCTGGGCAAGCCCCCATCCTTTCCAGTGTCCTCGGGCCGTAATGGTAATGATCAGACGCCCCAAGCTAAATCTTAGGGTTCCCCTTTGACCTCCGCTGTGCCAGGAGTGGACTGGGGTCCAGAGAGGCAAGCGCCCCTCGAGGCCATCTGGCACATGGCAGAGCTGGGCTTAGAGTCCAGGCCCCCCGAGGCCTCCACGTGGCCGGCACCCGCTCGCTGCCTCCCAAGCGCGTTCTAGGATCAGAGTGCTCCCTGGTGAGCAGGCGCCCCGTGCCTGGGTTCCTGGTGTCCTTGACCCCCTGCATGTTCTCCACCAACACCCACCACTGTTCCAGGGTCACTCGCCCCCGGGCGTGACCTTGGGAAGGTGGCCCGGTGTCCTTCCCTGGGAAGGGAGGGGATTGGAGTCAGGCCTCCCTCCAGCCTGGCGATCGTGGTGGCAGCTTGTGAGCAGGTACCAGGTGTGGGGGCCGCCCTGAGTCTGAGAGGTCGGTGGCACTGCCTCAGACCGCCATCCTGGCCCCGAGGACGCCAGCCAGACCCTCAGCCAGGATGCCCTGCAGCCCGTGGTGGCCCCCCACCCCCACCCCCGGGCCCGCCTGGGGATCGCAGCTTCCTGAGCCAACCCCGTTCTGCACAATAGCCGGAAACGCCTTGCTCGGGCTGTGGTCCCGGCGGCCATGTGTGGCCCTGGGAGGGCTGGGAAGGCTGCTTTGCGTGAGCGCCAAGCCCCCCTGGTGGCCCTGAGAGCCCCGCCGGCCTGTTGTCTCTGGGCGGACCATGGCCACCTCCCCACGGAAGGCTGGGCTGGCGGGGTGTTCGGGACGTGGGCCACAGCTGGCCATCATGCCCAAGGCACACCCCGCTCTGTGGTCAGGAAGGGACGCCCCACTCCCACCGTGGCCCAGCCAGGAGGCTCCGCCAGGTTCGTAGGGCGAAGCGTAGAGGGCTCAGGGCTGTAGTCTGTGCCGATGTCCACGGGATCTTAGTGGGTCAGACTCGGGGGGTACAGGAGCGCCCCGAACCTCGCCCCACTCAGCTCCCCACCCCCCCCACTTTAAAGGACCAGTATCCAGAAGGGAGGGGAGCACCTTCCTCACTGGGCTGATGCCCGGAGTCGTGGTCCAGCCGGGCCCAGCGCCCCTGCGGGAGGACACAGGTCAGGGACGAGGCTTCTGCCCCGGGAGGCCGAGAGGACGTGATCCCTCCAGGGGCGGAGAAGCCAGCTGGCCTGTGGCTGGGAGGGGACAGGAAGGTCTCTCTGGGCCACGCGTCACCGACTGGGATTGTATTTTGCCGCTCCAAAATGGAAATAGATGTTTTCTGTGTATCGTCAGGGCCGTGAAGTGATACGTGCTGGTTTTGAAAGAGCCGGTGGATCGGAAGCACGAAAGCCGACGAGAAAGCGGTGCGTCTCGCGTCCCACCGCCTGGCGTTTGCAGGGCTCCTGCGTGCCCGCGACGCCCCGCCGTCCACAGGGGCGAGGGTGCACGGGCCTGCACAGAGCGGCTCCCGCCAGGCCAGCGCGTCCTCGAGGTCAAGCGTGCTGGGGGCTGAGTTACGTTCAACACTTACAATAGGACACGTACACTTCCCACAAGACTATTTTTTACCGCGCTTTTGGGTTCATGGCAATATTGAGAGGAAAGCACCGCGTTTGCCCGTGGGCCCCTGCCCTCACGGCGGGCTCCCTGCCAGACACCCCACCAGGTGCTGCACTTGTCGCGGACCCACACGGACGCGTCGTCGTCACGCAGAGCCCGGAGTGTGCACGGGGCCGTCCGTCCCGTGGGTTTGGACAGACGTGTAATGGCACGCACCTGCCGTTCCGTCTCCCACGCGGTGTGCTCGCCGCCCTACCGTCCCGAGCGCACAGTTTCGTGTCCGTGCCGTGTGCGGGCCCAGGACGGGTGCCCACCCGCCGCCAAGTGGGATTCCGCGGTACGGTGACCGCGGTTTGTAACAGAAGTGGCTCACTTACGGTGTCCCCAAGAGTAAACACGGAAATACCACGCGGCACAGCCTGTCCGCTCCTGGGTCCGCGCAGGAAGGCGCTGACGGCGGGCACTGGAAGACGGATGGTCGGACACCTGCCGCCTGTGGCTACGGTTCACGACAGCCACCTGTGCGCCCACCGATGTGCGGGTTGGCGAGGTGGCATTGCCACACCACAGGATATTGTTCAGGCACAAAACGGCCTGAAGCGCCCACACGCACCGCCACGTGGATGGGCCTCAACGACGTGCACGTAGGAAGGGCGTTGGTGCGTTGGTGCGGGTGGGGGGCCGGGGGCCGGGCGGCCCGCTTGCTGGGTGCGGAGCCTCAGGCTGGCAAGACGATGCATTTTGGGGGCCAGATGCCCGTAGGGGCCGCACAGCGGTGTGAGTGCAACCAATGCGGCCAACCTGTGTCGTGTACGCGCTCCCACGACTTGAGAGAATTCATAATGGAACGTGCCAGGGGCGCCCGGGGGGCTCGGCCGGTTACGTGTCCGACTTCGGCTCAGGTCATGATCTCGCGGTCTGTGGGTTCGAGCCCCGCGTCGGGCTCTGGGCTGACAGCTGGGAGCCTGGAGCCCGCTTCCGATTCTGTGTCTCCCTCTCTCTCTCTCTCTCTCTGCTCCTCCCCCGCTCGCACTCTGTCACTCTCTCTCTCTCTCAAAAATAAATAAACGTTAAAAAAATTTTTAATGGAATATACCAGCCCCCAGGCTCGTACACTCTCACGGTGAGCTGCTAGGCACGTGGACTTCATCTCGATGAAGCTGGAAACGAAAAGAATCACCCGCAGGCGGGTGGGGCCCTGCCGGAGCCTCAGAGCGGCTGCCCGCCGGGCCGTGCCGATGGCCTGAGAGGTATCCGGGGACTGGCTCTCACCCCACGAGACACGGGGGGCATATTTGGGGGGACCCCAGCCCAGGAGGGCGCATCTCCTGGGCCCAGGCCCTCTGTCCCACGCTCCCGGGGGGGGGGGGCCTGGTGTGGCCCCCACCCTCCCGGCTCGGTCTGCAGCGCCCTCCGCGGCCCAGTGCCCACCCTCGTGCCCTTTCCCCAGCCAGGGGCAGCTCCCGGAGCTGGGAGAGATCACTTCTGGGGCCCGAGGTCCTCCACAGCCCGTTTACCAGACCTGCTGTGCGGCCAAGGGTTGTGGTCACTGTGGGCAGTGGGGCACGGCTAACAGTCCCCTCTGCCCGTTGTCAGACTCATGATGACGAGGTCATTTTAGGTCAGATGGCAGGTAGAGTGGCTTGGGAGCTGGGTCCCCGGGGGTCAGCACAAAGGCTGAGCCGGGCCCGAGCTTCCCTGGGACCTCAAGCGGGGACACGGGCAGCCTCTGCTCCTGGGGGCCTCCTGGATAGGCCTGAACCACAGGAACACTGTGCACAGAGGCGCTGGGAGGGGTGGGGACCCGCTCCCCTGCTCCTTGAGAGCTGAGAGAGAGCACTGGCCCCAGGGGCGGGGGAGCCAGGCAGGAAGTAAGCCTCGGTGGCCGTGGCCAGCTTGGTCCTGGCTGGGCCAGGAGCCCTTGCCACCCGGGGCCCCAAACTCCCCCAGGCCTCTGAGCACAGGGGCAGAGAAGAGGCGGAGGGGGAGGCAGAGGGGGAGGGGGAGGAGGGCCACCACCGGGCCCTGGTCTTCCCGCCCCAGCAGGAAAGGCTGACCGGGGCCGGGGACAAAAGGCGGACGTGCGGCTGGCCATGTGGGCCCTTATCAGGCCCGCACCCGCCGGGCCGCAGGGTCTCTGCGGAAACTCTCCTCTCTGCCCGCCTTCCTGCCTGTGCCCGGCCACCCCGCCAGGCGCTGTGCAGGGGCGAGGGGAGGCTGGCAGGGGTGAGGCGGTGGGGGCAGCCGGCGCAGGCCCCCTGGCCTCCGGGGCTCCGGACGGAGATTGGAGGAAGTGTGAGCATTCTTCTCTCTGCCTGCCGCGTGCTGTGATGTGACAGCTAATGTTCTCCCCATCTGGCAGGCGCCCCGGGCCATCGAAAGGCCCTGCAGTCCCGAGACTGTGGCCGACCAGGTCCTTGCTCGTGCTCGGGCCCCGCTGGGACTGTGCGGCCCGGGGCGGGGTGGGGGTGGGGGGGATGAGCACAGGCAGGTGGGGCTTCCCCGGGGGTCACCACACACTGCAGCCCACCACACTCCCCTGGGATCTGCACGCTGTGTTTTCTCGGCAAAAAGCGTGTCTCGATGAACAGATTCGAGGAGGTCGCTGCTGCAGGCAGCGGGGGCCGGGGCGGGTGTTCCCACCAGGACCCACGGTCGGCGTGGGGGTGGGGGTACAGGGGGCCTTGTCCTGCGGACCCTTCTCACCACCCCTGGGGGTGGGCGCTGTGGGCTCTGTGGTGCCACAGCCTGAGTGTCCCGGCCACGCCAGCCTCCTGCCCCTGCCGTCCAGCCCCGGCCCAGGCCCCCGCTGCCCCCTGGTGGACGCGGGGCAAGTTGAGGCCGAGTTGGTGGCAGTCATCGCTCACAGCACCCCGCCCACCCCAGCCGGGCCTGCAGGACATCAGGCTGGGGAGAATGGGGGACCCAGACCAGCCAGGTCACTGGTCCTTCATGATCGGCTTCTGGGACCTTCCGCCCACCGAGTGTGGCACGAAATCTGCGGAGGGCTGCCGCACTCTGAGGAGGGGGGGCCGGGCCCAGCCTTCAGAGCCATCCCCAGAGCTTCAGCTGCGCAGGCCTCCCAGCGAGACCCCAGCATTTGTCCCGTTGCCCACAAAACCCACAAGACCCTCTCCCGCCCCACCATTGCCCGGGAGGACACAGGAGCAGGGGGGGTTGGGGGGCGCTTCGGGGAGGACACTGCTGGTCCTCTGGGGCTCGTCAGGACCAGGCGAACAACTGTCGCCATCTGCCCAGCATGTTAAACCCAGAGTTGGGTGTGACTGCACCCCCCCGCCCTCCCCGGCACCGGACTCTGGGTTGGAGGGTTGCTCCGCCCCTCCCCCACACACCCAATGGCCCCAGGTCCCGGGCTCCAGGCCCCAGGCGGCGGCTAAGTCAGTCTGGAGCCTCAGGCTTCCCTTCTGTGAAATGGGAAAGAGTCTCTCCTGGGTGCCTCTGTGGCCGGGCTGAGGCCTTGTCTTCAGACAAGGCATGTAAACCTGTAACCGTGTAAGCCGAGCTCGGTTAATTACTCCCATTTCCAGAATGAACAGACCAGCGTACAGAGAAGTTTCTCAGTTCTGGTGCCTGGGGAACCTGACCTTAGGGTCAGGGGCCTGGCAGCGGGGACTTTTCGAGCTCCTGGAGGGTGCCAGGGTGAGGCCAGGGTAGAGAGTCCCCGTCCCGGTGGGACCTGACAAGGTATGGTCCACCGCCACGGGGAGCAGAGTCCGGTGGCCACTGCCCGGGGCCTCCGTGGTCACGCAGGCTGCCCCGATGACACGGGCCACCTGAAGGCACCCAGAGCCCGCAGCAGGGTCCCCCATTTCCACATAGGGCAGGAAGGGCTCCAGGAGAGCCCCCAGATGCTTACATGTCTCTGATCCCAGGCTTCTCCTGGGTGGAGAGGGGCTGATCAGTCACTCGAGTCATGGGAACAGGGAGAGACTGGTCTTGGGGCTCAGGTCCTGGCTCTGCTATGGGATGTGACCTCTGTGCCCTCACCCAGGATCAGGCCATGCCATGGGCAGCATTAGGCCAGTGTCTGGCTGTGAGAGTCCCTCCTGGTGGTCCCGGCTGGGGCCTGTGACCCACGGAGCAGAGAGGGAGGGCCCCGGCCCAGGATCCGGCTGCTGCAGCTGTCAGCTAGGTCCCCGAGGATTGCCGGGCCCAGGGGGCCTGATTCCCCATCCCATGAGGCCAGGGCATCAGCTCCAGTGGTGCTGGCCTCAGCCACGCGCTGAGCTGGCAGATGGGGTGTGCACGGGGCCCAGGACGGGCCCAGCACTTGTGTCCAGAGCACGTCCGCACTTGGGACCCGTCTGGCTGGACGCCTTGCTGCTGACCCGAGAGGTCAGAGGAAGTCCCTGGTGCTTTCCAGCCTCCCTTGCTGATACCATCCATCTGGGCCGCTCCGGGGAGCACCCAGGGTGTCCCCGGGAGCCCTGTGTCCTGCCCCCTGCCGTCTGCTCACCTCTGTGACCACACCCCTGGAGAAGCATCAGGGGCTTACGTGACATCTGGCTCCCATCTCCATGCTGGGGGGCTCACTGGGAGCAGGGGTCTCAGCCCACACCCCAGACACAGGGCCTGGCACTCAGGGACAGCGAGACCTTCCTGCCCTGTGTTGACACGCAGGGTGGCCGGTCCATTCCTGTCCCTCTGGGCCCGGAGGAAGGGTGGGGGGCAGGGACGGCTCTGAGCGGAGCCTGGGAGGGACCCCTTCCCGGTTTTCAGCCTGGTAGTCCCCACGGGGCCTGCTGCTCCTCCCACAGCAATCTGCGAGGAGTGGGTGGGCGGGGCCCCATGTCGTTCACCCGCTGACCACCGGGCGGCGGTGTTCCACCGCGTGGGCCAGGCTGGAACCCGCCCTGGCCTGGTGGGTACAGCCAACACCACCCCAACCCTGGACCGGGCTTTGGGCAGGCCTGGGACCCCGAGTGTGGGAAACGTATGGCCAGGCACATTTCCTTGCCAACCTGTGCAACTGTCCAGGGCAGCCCTGTGTGTTGCTGCTTCCCAAATGTGCTTAAAGGATGGACAGGGGTCCAGAAAGCCAAGTTCAGTTCCTTGTATTTGCGAGAACCCTCCCTTTGCACGTGGGCCACCCCCTCTCCACCACGAAGGGCCAGGGCCCCCTCCCAGGGAGCTCACCTGAGAGGCTTCCCGGAGCCGTGCCACACCCCCTGCCTGAGGTCCCGCCACCTGCAAGCGTCCCAGCTGGCTGGATCTCAGCGTCTTGGGAGCGCGTCAGCCCCAGGGCCCATGGGGGAGCCGGGGGTGGCTGGGGCTCCACGGCTCTGGGCCCCCGGGGCCTCTGGCGCTGGCCCTCGTAGCTGCCCTCCTCTGTCCACTCGCTCTGTGACAGCACTCAGGGTCTGCTGTCCATCACACGGGGGCGACGCTGGGCCGTGCCCAGTCACAGGGGACACGGCAGGAGCAGGAAGGGCAGAAGGCTGGACCCGGCATCTTCACGGCTCCCCCAGGTGCCCCGCCAACGCCGGCCAAATGCTTCCAGGGGATGCAGTTTGCTGCTGGGCGGGAGATTCCACCCCGACAGGTCGTGTCCCTTCCAGGGGGACTGGCTCTAAGTTTCCGGGACTCGCAGGTGGAAAACCCACGGGGGCGTTCCTGAGGTGACGGGGAAAAGAAGTCCCGGGATCACAGGTGAGCCTCGGGCTTCGGGGTGACGGGTGCAGAGGGGACAGGGGGACCAAGGCCCCAGGAGGCAGGCTTTGGGGAACAAAATGGCTTTGAGCGACGAGTGGCGAAGGAAGCCTTACCGCCGTCCTGGCTCCCAGTCGGCGAACCCGTATCGAAATTTGGGAGACCGGCCATCTTGAGGCTGTTGCCGCCGGCGAGCTAGGTCAAGGTCACGGAGCCCTCCCTGTCTGCTGCAGCAGTGACGTCCGGACCCCGGGCTGTGGCCGCGGCACGCGGCGATCTCCCCCCGCAGAGCTGAGGTGTCCCTGCAACGTTGGTGGTGAGACAGACGTGACACAGCAGTTGCCGTCTTAGCTGCTTCTGAGGGCGCGATTCAGGGGCGTCGGGCAGCCGCCCCCTCCCCCTCCGTCCGTCCCCAGAACGTGTCTGTCTTCCCAGACTGGACTCTGCCTCGTTACACACGGATCCCCCCTCCCCAGGCTCCCCCTGGTCCCACCGGCCCCCTCCCCTCCCCCCGCCCCCTCCCCGCATCTGGAATTTTCTTCCCCTCTCCCTCCTTTACTGTGCTGAACGACACAGAGCATCACGTCCACCATCCGAGCGTTTGACGCGTGCAGTTCAGGGGCGCCCCACGAGTGGCCGCCCTCCGTCCCGGGACCGCTCGTCGGGCAGATAGGAGCCCCCGGCCCCCAGCTCCCCTCTCTGTGTCCGTGGGTCCGGCCGCCCCAGGGTCGCAGGTGAGCGGATGCTACGGCGTTCGTCCCTGGCGTCTGGCCGTTCTCACGGAGCGCGTGTCCTCCGGGGGCATCCGAGGCCGAGCTACGGCTGAGGGGGGTCCACGCCGGGTCCACGGCGGGTCGACCACGCTTGCTTCTCCGTTTGCCGTTGACGGGCATCTGGGTTGTTTCCACCTCTTGGCTGCCGTGGGCACGACTGTTCACTCAGGTGTCCAACACCTTGCTTTTAACGCTTCTGGGTGCACGTCAGGGAGCGGAATTGCTGGGTCCCGTGGTGATTGCGGTTTTTCTTTTCTGGGGAAGCTGCAGGCGATTTCCCGCATCCTCTACGCCGTCGCCAGCACCTACCTCCGGGGGTTTGACAGTGCGAAGTGGTCCCACCTGACACTGAACCCACGGAAACCCGCGACAGCCCACCCTGCGCCCCCCTCCGCTGCCCCGCTGTGACACCCGCGTCCACTCTGGCAGGCTGGGGCCACGGCCGCTTCAGCACACGCCTGCCCGCCCGCTTCCTCACGTGCCCGGTCAGCTTCGCTTGGATGCCCGATATCTGGCCAGACAGGGTTCTGGCTGCTTCTGTGAGAGTTTTCTGGCTGAGATCAGCGTGTAAATCAGCAGATGAGTAGATGCCCTCCCTGATGTGGGTGGGCGTCACCACATCAGTGGACGTGTCCTGAGCAGGAGAGAACGCCTCCGGCCTGACTGCCTTCGGCCTTGAAATGAAACCTCGTTTCTCATTCCTGCCGACTCACCTGCAGACCCGGGGACTTGTCAGCCTTCGTAGGTGCATGAACCCCTTATAATACATTTCTGTTTCTCGGGAGAACCCTGACTGACACAGTAATGGCCCTGGAGGAGTCGGACGCACAGACACGGGGGGGGGGGGGGGGGGGCGGGGGGGGGGGGGGAGCGTAAGGGGACGGGGGGGGGTCTGGGAAGATGAACACGTTGTGGGGACGGACGGGGGGGGATGGCCGCAGGACAGCGTGAATGCCCTCGACGCCCCTAACCTGCGCCCTTAAAAGCAGTTAAGACGGTCAATGTTACGTCATGTGTATTTCACCACAATTAGAAATGGTAATTTTTTAAAAACTTAAGTAGAGACACAGAAGGCATCCCCCCGGGGAGAAGGGGGGCCCCCTACCACGGAGGGTGACCACGTGGGCCCACGCAGGCACCAAACGGACGCAGGACACTTCCAGGGCGACCCACGAGGACAGTTTTCAAAACAGACCCGAACCCCGTCCTGAGCGTCTCCAGAAAGGAAGACGAGCCCTCGGCATCCCCAGCGGAATTTCATCTTGACGTTTTTCCATCCGTGAGGAGCGGGGTGTGGGTTTCAGGAAGGTGCCCCCTTCGCCGCCGCCCCTGCGCGCCCCGCGTGACCCTAGCCTGCGCTGTCAGCGTGTAAGTGGACTTTCTTAAGAATTGGTTCGGACTCACGCCAGAGCGTCGAAGACGGTCCAGCCCCCACACGCCGCCCCCCAGCGCCCCCGCGACTGTGTGGGGCGTTGGCTGAGACCGAGGACTGGACGCTGATACGTTGTCATCACTCTAAGTTGGAACTTGATTCGGATCTTCTCCGTTTTTACCTGCATCCTCCTCTGTCCCAGGGTCCCCCCCCTCCGGACCCCCACTGCAGGCAGCCGCTCCGGGCGGGGACGGAGTCCCTTGGTGTTGACCACCTTGTCGGTTCCGGGAAGGTCGGGCCAGGCGGTTCGCAGAACGGCCCTCAGCTGGGATCTGTCTGATGTGTTCCTCGTGCTGGGACCGGGGCGGGGGTGTGGGAGACCCCGGAGCCGAGGTGCCCTCGTTGCCCTGCCGTGTCGGGGGCACACCGGGCATCGCCCCTGGACACAAGGTCGGGGTGCGGGTGTGCCAGTCGTGGTTGGGGACTCGCGCTTCTAGGCCCTCTCGCCAGCAGAGCAGGGAGCTGGATGTGCACGGACGCCCGCAGGACCCCTGCGTTTACACGCGGCCGATGTGAGTGCGCTGTGGTGGCCCTTCGCGACACGGGTCATGCCAGCACCCCCCTCCCCCGCTCCAACAGAGACAACAGTGTCAGGATCCCGTGCAGTGGCTCCCGAGCCGCTACCCTGTCGTCCCGCGGGGCAGTCCTGGGCGCTCATCCCCGTTAAGGTCCTTTTCGGTGCCGAGTCCGTCCCCTGAGCGGCCGTGGTGCGTGTGCCGAGCTGCTCACCTGCCGACGGACATTTCGGGGGCTTCTGTGCCTTGGCTTCCCGGAACATTCTCGCACAGGCCGTCGGTGACTGTGGGAGGCCGATTCTAGCGCCGGCCCTTGAACCCTCCGTCCTGAGCGCGGTGGGGGTTACTCCTATCATCAAGTTGCATCACGGGGACAGAGGAGGTCGTCCGGGTGAGAATAATCTCATCACACGGTTTCCTTACGAGCAGAGGGTTTTCTCTGCAGGCGGGGAGGGGAGCCAGAGAAGAGCTCTGTGCTGCTTTAAATACAGAGGGTGCATCAGCCGCGGAGCGAGGGTGGCCTGTAGGAGCACAGCAGCAACCAGCAAGGAAACGGGGGCCTGGGTCCTAAAAGCAAAGGCCGGCTTTGGTCACAACCTGAACGCGCGTGGAAGCCGACTGTTCCCCGAGCCTCCGGGTAAGCCCGGCCCGGCTGGCCTTGGATGGCGCCCTTGTGAGTCCGGTGCCACACGGGACTTCGGACCCACAGACCCGTGAGCTAAGCAGCGGGTACTGCTTTCAGCCGCCAAGCCCGTGGCGATTCGCTACGCCGAAGCAGGTAAGCGATGCAGCGACGTGGTTTCATTTCTCTGGGATGCGTGCCGGAGAGCTGAGCCGCTCGGGGTTTGGGGCAGGCCCACTGGGGCAGACCCTCAGTTCTTACCGAACTCAGCAAGAATCTCCCAAGGAGTCCGTGAGTGGGTGTGTCATTTTAGGCTCCCGCCGGCAAAATCTGTGCGCTCCGGAGCTCACCCTCCTTACCGCGAGGCGGCCTTGCCAGCCTGTGGATTTCAGCTCCGCCACCGGGCGCGTGCTGGGACCCCACCGTGAGTTAATTTGCATTACCCCCATGACCACCCGTGTCCGGCACCTTCCGTGAGTCACCGGCCATTTGCACCTCTCTTCTTGTGAAACGCCCACTCAGATATTTTGCTCGCTTCAAAGAATTGGGTTGTCTGTTTTTTATTATCTTAGAAATACAGAGTTTTCTAATCTCTCTCTCCAACATCTGAGGCCTTCCTACCTTCAGTAAAGTTTTCCATTTGAAATTCTTCTCTGGTTGTTGTTTTACATATATACATATATTATTTTAGTTCCTATGTATGTGATGTTTTGGTCGCTGTAAAATGTAAAATGTTGTAAAATGTCACTTTCCGGGACGCCTGGGTGGCTCAGTCGGTTAAGCGTCCGACTCTTGATTTCAGCTCAGGTCATGATCTCGCGGTTCGTGGGTTCGAGCCCCGCGTTGGGCTGTGTGCTGACCGCTCGGAGCCTGGAGCCTGCTTTGGAATCTGTGTCTCCCTCTCTCTCTCTGCCCCTCCCTTGCTGTGCTCTCTCTCTCTCTGTGTGTGTCTCTCAAAAATAAATAAATGTAAAAATAAAAACAATGTTTGTTAAACTACATCAAGGGGCACCTGGGTGGCTCAGTCAGTTAAGCGTCCGACTTCGGCTCAGGTCATGATCTCACGGTCCGTGAGTTCGAGCCCCGCGTCAGGCTCTGTGCTGACTGCTCAGAGCCTGGAGCCCGCTTCAGATTCTGTGCCTCCCTCTCTCTCTGCCCCACACATTCTCTCTCCCTCAAAATAAACAAATAAATAAACTTAAACAAAAATGAATTAAAGGCCGCATCCTAATGCATCGTGTAATTGATTTCTCTGAACCGACCCTTTACTCCTCAACCCTACAAAATTTTCTTATTAGTTCCAGCAGCTGTCTTTGTCTTTTGAGGGAGGGTCTGCATACGGCACCACGTCTTTCGATTCTTACCGTGAGTGGTGCCGCGTTTTGTCAAATGTCTTTGCTCATCCGTCAATTACATCACACGGATTTTCTTGGTTAGGCTGCCAATAGAGTGGTTACTTTCATCGGTTTTCTGTATCTTTTATTTGTTTTAATGTTTTTATTATTTATTTTTGAGAGACAGAGTGTGAGCACGAGAGGGGCAGAGAGAGAGGGAGACACAGACTCTGAAGCAGACTCCAGGCCCCGAGCTGTCAGCACAGAGCCCGGCGCGGGGCTCAAACCCACAGACCATGAAATCATGACCTGAGCCAAAGTTGGATGCTCAACCGACTGAGCCACCCAGGCGCCCCTGAGGCGAGATTTTAAATGATGAATGGGATCTCTTTAATAAATATGAGGCTGTTCTGATTATCCTGGGTCCCCAGGAGGGGCAGGTCTGCGCTCTGTTCGGGGTCCTGACTCTGGACCAGGCTTTGTCTGGGGAGAGGGTCCTGGGTCCCCTTCCTCCTGCAGTGGGGCTGCGGGGGCAACCAGTCGTGGAATCCAGGGTTGCGAGTCCCTGCCTCAGACTGTCTGAGCAAGGGGTCCCTGTCTCACCAGGCTCTGCCGTCATCCAGACCTTGGGGTTCCCATAACCCACATGGCCTCCCCCCCAGGGCACCCTTTGCAGGTTCTCTGGGATTGGGCAGCTGAAGCTGAGCTGCCCGTAGTCAGGGGTTTGTGGTGGGGAAGTAGAGTATGGGTGGGCAGTGCGGCCCAGGAACAGCCGTGTGTGCGTGCGCGCGCGCGTGTGTGTGTGTGTGCCTAAGGCTCCTCAAACTATCCACGTCTCACAGGATTCCTCTGATCCCTCTTATCTGGGCCCCTCCCCTCCTGAGCCACCTCCTCATCTCAGCCCCTCCCCGCCTGACCCCCTCCCCTCCAGTCCCCTCTCCTCCTTGAACCCCTCCTCTCCCCAGCCCCCACATGGCTATCAAGGGTTGAGGAGAAGGAGCCCCCGCAGTGTCAACTTGGCCCGCCAGATGGCGTCTGGAGCTTGGGGAACAGATCCTGTGGGCAGCTGCAGGGCTGCGATGGGGAGGGCTCCGCAGGAAGAGACTGCTCCTCTGGGCGGAGGGCTGAGCCCCAAGAGCTATCTGAAGTGTGGGGGCGCTGCCAGGCCTCGCTGAGCTGTTTTCACGACCCACAGTCTTACTAAAATCACCCTCGGGGGAGGGGCTGGGGGCTGGGAGGGACAAGCCTGAGGGCAAGGACCCAGGGTGCACCTGCCAGGTGAGAGGCAGACACCAGAGCACGGGGACCCTCCCCCTGGTCTGGGGGAAGGGGGCAGTGGGACCCGCCCGGGCAGGGCGGAGCTGGAGAGATGATGGGCAGAGAGGGGAGTCTGGGGGCTTAGGGCTCAGGAGGGGCAGAGCAGGTGGGGATCCCAGTCTGCCGTGGCCAGTGGCTGGGAGCTTTGTCCCTGGGGAGGGAGATAGGGCTGGGGCTCTGGGGAGGAGGCCAGGCCTGAGGGAGCCAACACTCTCCCTCCTCCCTGCGGTGCTCAGGCCCCTGGTCGGGTGGGGTGAATTGGGGTTTGGGGAGCCCTGAGGAGGAAGGGCCTCGCAGGCTAAGGAGTGCTTCTGTCTTGCAAAGGTGGGCGGGGGGTGGGATATGCCAGCCCCGGTCCCCCAAATTAGAGCAGCAGCATAGGGTCAGCAGGGCCTTTGTTTGCCAAGAAAAAAGCTGCTGGAAAGCTTTTGAGGGCCGGACCCCGGGTGGTCCAGTCTGTGCTTAGGATCAGGGCTGCCCGGGAAACATGGGTGCAGAGTAGGGAGCTGGCTGGAGCAGTGCCTGGGCTAGCCCCGGGGTCCCCCCAACAGGATGCAGGGAACCCCAGAACAGACAGCCCTGAAGCAGGCACAGCCCCTCCCCACCTGCCCAGCTCCCCTAAGCACATCTCAGTGAGCACAAGGAGCCCCCCTCCTCACCACCCCCGTCCGTCCGGGGTCTCCGGCCCTCTCCCACCTGTGTCCCTCTCCCCTGCAGGTGCAAAGCCAAGGACAGGGGAGACCGGGGGAGACCTAGTTTTCTCTTCTGTGAAATGGGTTGCTAGTTCCAGGCCAGGCTGTGCAGGGCCTGGCTTCTCCTGGTAACTATTCGGGTCGGGGGCTCTCCTGCAGCCTCCAGGCCTGGTCAGTCCTGCCTCGGGGTCCTCAAGGGGCTGCTGGGTGTCGGTGCTCCCCTGGGTCCCGAGGGAGGCGGGGCAGGCAGGGGAACGTGGGAAAGAGACCGGCAGGTGCTGCCTGCGGCCTGATTGATGGCAGTTTGGCCAAAGGAGCCAGAGGGGGGAGGGGGGAGGGGGGAGGGGGGAGGGGGAGGGGAGGGGCTTGCATGCGGGGGAGGGGCGGGCTGCTGGGCCTTGGGAGGCAAGCCCCAGGAGGGGAGGGCAGAGGGTAGGCAGAGCTCTGCAGCTGGGAGGCCTCAGTGCAGGGGTGGGGGGTACGGCGAGGCGCCCTGCCCCTACCCTCACCCCATCTTCCTCCTGGAATGCTGGGCGAAGGCCCTTCAGCCCAGATAACCGCCGCCTCCCCCACCGCGGGCCCGGTTCCTCCCGTGAGCCATCGGGAGCCTCTCCGAAGCCCCTCTGGCCCAACTGTTCACTGTGCAGGTGTAGAAAGTGAGGCTTGGGGCTAAGCCAGCCTCCTGATCTCCCCCTCAGCGGCAGCCAGCCCCTTTCCTGCGGGGACCCCTGCCTCACCCCCAACACCTGCGGAAGCATCCGCCCGACTTCGGGTTGTGACCTGGGCCCCCCACCCTCACCCCCCGCCCCCACCTGTCCAGCGGCCTCCTGCTTAACCCCCCTGGGTCCCCTGCGTCCCCCCCCCTCCCCTCAAGCAATCCCAGCCCCGGGAGAAGGTGGCTCCCCGAGAGGCCCCACCCGGAGCCGCTCTCCTCCCTCGCGGCTCCTCTCCAATCTGGGTCTTGCTTCTGCTGTCACACCTTCTGAGCTGCTTCCCTGACCCCCAGCCCAGGTGGCCCCCCCCCGCTCTGCACCCCCAAGTCCCCAAGACCAAGGACCAGGGCCCAAGAGACTTTCAGGGGCTCGCGGTCATGTTTTAGTGTCTTTCAAAATCGGGAGAAAAAAATATGAAGCCTTTAGGACAAGAAAACGCTTTCGCATATGACATTAATATATTTATTCTGAGACCAACGCAGCCATAAAGTCCTCATTTTCACTACTTTACTATTTTTGGTTTTCACTGACGTAGGGGTGCGCCCGGGTCTCGCTGTAGCCTGGCCCTGAGCTGCCCAGCCCCACGCTGGCCACGCCGGCTCCCTTGCCTGGGACTGGCCCGCTTGCCCAGACCTGTGAGCCTGGCCCAGGCCCCACGCGGCGCCAGCTGTGACGGGGGTGTGGGGGCCCCCCTGGCCCTCCGAGGCCCTGAGCACAGGCGGGTCCCTGACTCACTCCTTGGCTCCCTTAACGCTAAAGCCTGTGAGCCGGCCCCAGGGCTCCATCGGCCTCGAGGAGCGACAGGCAGACGCCCGTCCCTGGGGGCACTGAGAGGGCTCCCTATGCTGCTGGTACCAGGAGGGCTTTGAAGCCACCCAGAGGCCACATAAACTGGGTGATGATGATTAAGGCCCAGTAAACCCAGAAGGAAAAGCAGCTGTGGAGTGGCTGGGGGCTGGCCTGCTGAGGGTGCCTCGGGGAGAGGGCATGGGCTCGGGGCCGGGGCAGCCTGTGGGGGTGAGGTGGCGAGCGTCTGCCGGGCTCAGTCTCCCCACACTTACGTGGTGTGGGGCCCGTAAGGACCCCACTGAACAGCCGGGACACTGAGGCTGCACAGGTTACACACCGCCCAAGCTCGCAGAACCTTCCAGTGCCTTACCCCCCAGAGTACACTGCCTAGAGCACGGAGCCCTGGATGGGCACTGGCCTGGGCTGGACCCGGCCTCCTCCAGGGACCTCTCTGCCCCGGCCCTAGACAGTGCTGGTGGCAGCACGGGGCGGGGGGTGGTGGGGGGCCGGGACCTGATGGCCGGCCCAGGCCCCGGATGCTCCAAGGGGATTTTCCCACCGTCCAGGTGCCAGCTGGGACGGCGTGGGGTGTGGCCACTTCTCAGGGCTTTCCTATGAGAAAGAGCCCCTCCAGCCGCGCCCTCGTGGTCCATCGCTATGGGAAGCCAACCTTGGAGCTGGGGAATGTCAACACTCAGGAACACCACCTGGCATCTGGTGCCCGTGGGGGATCCCCCCCAAGCTGAGACGCCCCTTGCTATTTGTAACACTGCTGGGAGAGACTGAGCAAATATTGTCAGCCTCTCCCTACACCCCCTGTGACCTCTGCCGTGTTTGAACTCTCGATGGGCAAACAGGCAGCGATAAGGCACAGAGATCAGGGCCGCGAATACACAGCTTCTCCCCTGCCGCCCCCCCCCCCCCCCCCCCCAAGCGCAGGATTCCCAGTCTGGACCCTGGGAGGCCCAGGGAGCTGAAGCTGGTGGCCGAGAGGACCTAAGAGCCCGGGCTGACCCCTGGGGACCGGGCCTGGCTCGGACTCCCCAGCCCGCTGGTCTCTGCTTGCACCTCCCTCCCCTGAAGGCAGCCCGTCCACTCAGGGCAGCCCCTGCCCCCACAGCAGGTGTCTGTGCAGGACGGGGCCGAGGTCTGTCTCCGGCAAGCAGCTGACTGTCCGGGCTTCGGGCTTTGGGTCAGACCGACTTGGGTCACATGACGTGCACATCCGCAAACCACCGACCCTGTCTAGCCAGGTTCCCCTTCCGAAAAGCCAGGCGGGCACTCTCCACCCCCCTGCCAGGAAGATACACAGAGAGTACTTAGCAAACAGTGGGTCCCACGGGGTGGGGCCC
Organism: Panthera uncia; assembly: GCF_023721935.1. Lineage (NCBI taxonomy): Eukaryota > Metazoa > Chordata > Mammalia > Carnivora > Felidae > Panthera > Panthera uncia. Next base: position 89,937,422 of record NC_064807.1, read on the forward strand.
AAGCCTCTCACCTCCTCACCCCCAGCCCCCGCTCCCTCTGGACCCCGGTCTGCCCCCTGCACTCCACTCTAGCTGGTCTGAGTCCCCTTTGAAAGTGCAGGACCAGGAGGGGACATAGCACCCAGCAGACTAGACTGTCGCCTTCTGGACTCTGGGGCTTGGCCTCTGCTAATGCAGCCCAGGGTGGTCTCGGTCTGGGGGTGAGGACGCAAACAGCCCGGAAGGGGGTGAAGGTGCAGTTTGAGACCCACAAGGATGAAGCCGGGACTCTGTTCGGAGCCAGGGTCAGTCTGCACCCGGGAACAGGGGCCTGGTAGGAGTCAGGGTTCACTCCACAGCTGGGACTGGAGATCAGTCCATGACCGAGGTCGGGGCTCAGTCTGTGGTCGGGGTGATGAGTCAAGTTGTGACTGGGGTCAGGGATCAGCCCGTGGCTACGGTCAAGGGTCAGTGTGTCCCTGGGGTGACGACTCAGTATGTGGCTGGGATCGGGGCTCAGCCCGGGATCCGCCGGTGTCTGCCCCCAGGGGCTCACGCCGAGTTGCCGTAGGGCCCTTCGCTTCCTCTTTGGATCAGAGCGTTCCTGGCCGGGGCCCAGCAGCTGAGTCCCGGGGGGCAGGCTTATTCCTGCTAGTCACATTCCCACGCCTGCCCCGGGGGGTGCCGGAGAGCAGTGGGGTGTCATGGGGCCGCCTCCCGGGGGACCCGCGTCTCACCCTCCCAGCCTCTGACGACAGCCGAGACTCTTGCAGAAGCAGCTTTGAGCCTGCGGGGTCCCCTTTCCCAGAGGCCCGTGTCCCGGTGCCCACCTTCCTGCCCGGTGAGGCGGGCGGGCGAGACGGAACACTCACTGTGCCAAGTCTGCCCAGCCAGGGGTGCCTGGAAGCTTCCGCTGGCCTGGGTCCCCACTAGCCCTGCAGGGGCGGTGCCCAGAGAGGAGCCACAGATCAGCCCTGGGACCTGGTGGGGTGCACAGAGACCCATGTGCTGGCCTGACCTCAAATGAAATGGGTTTGCTCAGGGATCACGGTCTGTCACCAGAGGGATCGGCTGCTCCTGAAGGACTGGCTGGTGACGGGCGCAGGGGTCCCATTGGCAGGGGAAGCCCCCAGGCTCTGGCCAGATGGATCCCACATCTCAGCCCGGGGCTGCGTGAGGCCCAGGGATCAGAGGCCACAGGCCTCTGCGCCCCCAGCTCATCCCAGGGGGGCCCTCAGGAATGCCTCACTTTATGTCCCAAAAGGGCACAGCCAGGACACCAGGAGGATGAGGACCTTAAGCACGTGGTTTTCTTGTGGGAGGCTCCCCGCAGCGCCACGGTGGCCGGTCCCAGCCTCCCACCCTCCGGAGCGGAAATCTGAGGTCAGCAAGGTGACCGCACCGCAGCTCTGACGAGGTGCCGAGCCTGGTGCGCGCATCGCCCCACGTAGGCGTCCCGACCGGCCTCGATCAACGATCCTCAGTTTCAAAGGGGAGAAACGGCCCAGGTGCCTGGATCCAACCTAAGGAGGATGGGAACGTCTCTCCCCCCTGCCGGCTCGTGTCCCCTGCCCTCGCCGGCAGGGGCGGCTGCCAGGGCGAGCCGGGCGGGCCGGGACGCGTGCCCGCGTGGGCCGGCCTGGGCAGCTGCTCAGCCGGTGTTGCAAACCTCCCCCCCCCCCCCCCCCCCGTCCCCGTCCCAGGCCGCGTCTGGACTTGCGTTGGCCCCTGCCCCCGGGGCCCAGAGGAAAGCCTCGCCCACCTTCCCGGGATCAGGCGGACAAGTCCCGGCCTGGCGGGCTCCCCGCTGCCAGCTCCGAGCGTGAGAAAATACTGAGCTGAGGCGGGTGGTGTGGCAGGTGGCCGGGCTGCGACTACCAGCAGGTCCCCACCCTCCCCGTGCCCAGGGGAGGCCAGCCCCAGCCCCGGCCCTTCCAGGATCCGGCCTGCGGGCCGCTGCCATCGCGGCCCCTCCGGGCCCGGCCCCCGGCTGCGGCTGCCCCCGCCCCCGCCCCCGCCCTGAGAAGCTGCGCTCAGCAGGTGTTCGGTGCCGTCTCCACCAGGAGCCTGAAGCGGGCAATTTGGCCCCGTCTGGCCAAGGTCTGCAGAGAGGCCAGTCGCCAGAGCATTTCCTCCCTGGCCAGGGTCCCCGAAGTCGAAGCTGGGCTGGCCCCTGGGGACAGGTGTGCAGGCCTAAGGGGCGCCCCTCGAGAGGTCCCTGCTCCCCAACACGAGGGGAAGAGAGAGGGCCGTCAGCTCCTCGGTGGTCCCTCGGGGCCCAGGGGCACCGAGGTCCAGTCTCTGTGTCCTGAGTGGCGCTGGGTCCTTTTGGCATCCCTGGTTTGCTGGAGGCAGGGAGGGAGAAGGGAAGAGGGGGCCCGGAGCCAGGTGGGTGTGACCTGCGGGTGGGCACCTCCCTGAACGCTGACCCCTGAGGGGGCATGAGCCAGTGGGGGGATAGGAGTGCCGCTCTCGGAGCTCTCTGCCAGCCGCAGAGGGCCCTGCCCGGGCATGTGCCCGCTCTCCGAACTCTGAGCTGCCTGGGAGGATGGGCCGGGCAGACCCGAGAGCCCGGCGGCGTCAGCGAGCACGGCCGCCCCATAGTGGGACCCCGGTGGAGGGCGTGCCATGTCCCCTAGGCCTCAAATGTCTCAAGAGCCCAGTTAGGCCCCACAGAGGCCCCTCAGGACTCCCGCAACCCTGGGAGACACATGGGCTCTGCCCAGGAACCCCAGGGGGCTCCCTGGAAGAGGCGGTCCAGGCCCTGCGTGAGGGGAGTGGGGGCCGAGGGCAGAGATGTAGCTGGGAGTCAGGGCAGGGTTTGCACCTGTGTGTGGGTGGGCACGGCCCAGGTTGGGGTCACGGGGACACCTAGGCCCCTGCACAGAAAGTCTGGGCTCTGTTCCCCACAGGACAGTGGCAGGGGGCCTCAGGGACCCAGGGCAGGGGCTGAAGGAGGGGAACCCCTCCATCAGTGCGCGGTCCTCCGCCCTTGGACTGTGCTGGGCCCTGCCCAGAGGCCCCCCTGGACCTGGGTGCTTCTCAGTCCGGTCCCGGGGTCAGGGGGGAGAGATGTCTCACCCGGGACCAGGCAGCACAATGTGACCGAAGCCCAGGAGAGGCGGCAGAAGCAGCGGGGGAGCAGAGCCGGCAGGGCCTACGTGCAGGGAAACTGAGACCAGGGGAGAGCCATGGTGGGTGGGGCCGGGGCAGAGGAGCCCTTTGGATGAGCAGGGGAGCAGGCAGCAGGGGGTGGGGGTTGCCACGCCGGGTCTGAGCCACTCTAGAAAGCACTTTAGGAAGATGCCTCATGTAGGCGGGGCCGCCAGTCCTGTTAGCAGTGCGCAACCTGCACAATCACACAGGGCGACCCTGCCAGGTTGGGCGGGGAGAGCAGCACCTGGCCAGCACACCTGGCCCCGGTGTGGAGGGACGGCTCCCCTCCTCCACTGAGCCCACCTGTGGGGACCCTGCCCAGCAGCTCCCCCGCCCCCGCAGGGAGGGGGCCCAGGGCTTGGTTATCTCCGGTCTCCTCTGTTCCTTCTCCATCTGCAAGTGGAGGAAGGAAGGCCCCTGTCAGCGGTCCCACCCGCGATGGACAGGTCTGGAAAGAGGAAGCCAGGGGCACAGGCCGCCTGTCTCTCCGCCCAGGAGGAGCAGGAAGGGGCAGCGAGGCTGGGCCTCTGGTCGGAAAGTCCTGGGGGCCCCTGACTCGCATTCACCCACCCACACCTGCCGCTTCTCCCCAGCTCTGATCTCACCTGTCCTGGAGAAGCTTCCTGGACATGCCCGGGCAGAACCCGGTGCACCCGGGGTCCCTCTCCCATGGGCCCCACCTGAAAGCCTGTTCCCAGGAGACAAACGCGTGGGTCCCGAATGTGGGGGGCCGGTGCCGGAGAAGGCAGGGAAGCCACAGGCTGCCCCCCTCACCCGAGGCTGGGGGTGCCCGCCCGAGGCGTCTGGATGGCGAGGTTCTTGGGCAGATGTCTGATCCGCAGGTGGTGAGGCTGAGGTGTAGGCGTGGGGCTGCTTCAGACCCAGATCCCTTCTTTCACACCCTACCCCCCGGTGGGACCCAGCCTTTGTGGGGCCCGGGGGGCCTCAGGGCAGGGGGTCCGTGCGACCAGTGCCTTTTCCTGGGAGGCAGGCTAGGGCAGTGTGCACTGAGTCTCCCCCGAGAGCGCACGGGTCTCCCTGAGGTCTTGTCCCCACCGGCTGCCCTTCCCAGGGAGACGAGCCTGGGACGTCGGCGGGGGGGGGGGGGGCATGTTGGGGCCTGAATTCGATTTGGGGGTTTCTGCCACAGCACACATTCCAGGGTAGCGGGAGCGGCAGCGGGGTGGGTAGAGGTGGGGGCCCTGCGGGCCCTCTGCGTGGGAAGAGGGGCTTTCTGGGATCCTCCCCTGGGAGTCGGGCAGGCCCCGCTCCGCTCTCTCGAAGCCCAGGCCAGGCCCCCGGGGCCCCGGGCGGGCGTGTGACAGGTGTCGCCTTCCCCCTCCGCGGGGCACAAGTCCCACGCTGGCCTTGGCACGGACGAGACCCTGCCTCGGGCACCGGCTCGAGCCAGCGGTCCGGACAGAGCTGCTCGGCGGGAGCGCCCGTGGGGGCGGCGCCGTGGGAGCGGGATGTCCCCAGTCCCCCGCAGCTCCCTCCCGGACGGAGCACCGGCCAGGCCTGTGGACGGTGTGGCCAGAGCAGCGACGGCCCGTGCCAGGGTCGCGGAGGAGGGCTCCCCAGGCAGGCGGCCAGATGCCACGCTCCGGGCTGGGCCCTGCTCTCTGCCCCACAAGCCCTCGCTCTGCTGCCGCCCTGGCCTCCCAGCGCCCTCAGCCCTTCTAGCGGCCCGGCCTCGCCTCTGCGTTCCCAGCCTATCTCTGCTCTGGACAGCTATCTCCGGCCGGGCGCGGCTGCCCTAGATAGCGGGCATCGGGCGGGCCGGGAACGCCTGGGGCACCCCGCCCCAGTGCCCAAGCTGGGCCGAGTGAGGTCACGCAGCGGCCCCTGGTGACCGGCTGGGCTGGGGGCTCTGGGCTCTGTGTCCAGCACCCCGTCAGGGAGCCTGGATAACTAGGTCTCAAACAGCCCCTCCCAACCCCAGGCCCAACCTAGCCTGGGCCCAGGGGGGCCTCGGGTGCTAGTCCGCAGCCCCTGCACCCCCTCTCCAGGGCTGTCCTCTGGAGGGACCGTCACTCCTGGGGGCACAGGGGGTATCCAGGCAGCAAGGGCAACGTGACCGGGGCAGGCCTCCCTCAGAGGGAGGACGGTGGCCGCACGTGTGGGTGGGGGATGGCCTGGCCCCCGGGAGCCCGGCGCAGGGGGGGCGCTGAAGCTGGGGCGGGCACGGGCCTCCGCGGCCAGCAGAGCCAAAGACGCTGGGATCCCGTTGGCCGGCCCAGGCCACAGCCGGGTGGGGGGTGACCCGTGGCCGTGGCTCGCCTCCTGGGTGACCCCTGGGCCCGCTCGTTGCGTGAGGCACCACAGGCAGCCGGTTTTCCGGCCCCCATTCATTTCACAAGCTCCCGAGATCGCAGACACGAAGGACCGAATTGCACCGGGCCCCACTTCCTCTTTGCTTCGCCGTCGCCGTCGGCCTTACGGGAAGTGAGCAGAGACCGGCTCTCCCGGCCGGGGCCTCGTCGGGGTGCAGACCTCTGACGGCCCGGTGTCACGAGCCCTTGGCGAGTCCCCGAAGCTGCCTCCCGGGCTCCGCGAGACAGGCCAGGGGTGGTGCCTGGCACCAGCCAGCCTTGGTCCGCCCAGGGCTCGGCCTCTAGGTTGCCGACCGTCACCGGGATACGATGACTCCGGGGTCCGTTTTGCAAATGGCGTAACAGAGGCGCACGGGGGGGGGGGGGGGGAAGAGCCTCTTCTGCCGTCTTGTCCAGGGGCACATCTGCTCCTTTCTATAAAAATCACATGCAGCAAATAAGAGAGGCCTCTTTTCTCATCTCACAGGGGAGGAAACTAGGGTCCACAAGGAGACGTCCAGCCTCCAGGGGCCCCCGAAATTCTTCCTCCTCCTCCAGGAAGCCCTCTTGGACCACACCACCTAGAAGGGGTCTCAGCCTCCCTAGAAGGGGACCCCTGCCCTACCTGCTGCTACCCTCGGCTCACAGCCACGCTGGGCCTCGCCCCACCCAGCAGTAGCCCCTCGGGGGCAGTTTGGGGACAGCAGGCTCTTCCTCGCCTTCCTCCGCTGGACTCGGTGCACATCAGGCCCTCCCTATATACTTGCCGATCCCCTCGGTTTCTTCACCCGCAGAAGGGGTGAGGGTGCTCACGTTGTTGGGTCAGCGTGCAGGGGGAGGGCTCTGGCCTGGGAGCTCCCCGAGGGGAGGGTCACCCGGTGAGGACCTGCTGCTGAAGCAGGACAGACGGTACTGTGTGGGGGTTTCCTGCTGGCAGCTCAAGGTGCCTCATTGCAGAACAGCCAGGCCGTACCTGCTCAGGGTAGACGGACGGGCAGACGCGGAGGCGGGAAGAGGGGAAACAGAGGTCCCGCCGCTGGCACGGCCGCCCTCCGCCCCTGCCCCCCGGCCGCCCGGCACGGTTCCCACAGAGCCAGGCCGCCCTGGACGCGGTCGTCTTTCTTCCTCCCATTTTACAGCGGGTCCTACGCATCTTGCCCGACAATAAACCTGAGTTCACAGCATCTTTTCCTTTGAAAGAATGAATCCCCGTTCCGACCAGACCCTCTCCCACGCCTCTCCCGCAGTAATTAGCCAGGCAGACTAGCACCCCACTCTCGCCCTCGCCCCCCCCACCCCCGCCCGGGAGTTCCCATCCCGGGCCCCTGGCAGGGGGGGCCAGGGCAGTCACAGAAGTGTGTTGCCTCGGGCCGGGCAGGCCTGGGCCCCCGTGTCCTTTCTCCCGTTTCGGCTGGCGGCTGGCGGGGAGTTTACTGCCCTGCAACGCGGTGCTCTACCCAGCCCTTCCTGGCTGGCTCTGCACCTGTCTCCAGCCCTCGCGGGTTCGCTCCCGCTCGGCCCCATCCAGGGAGCAGCCGAGCACCGGGGCCAGGCTCAGACGCCAGCTGTTTTGGGGAGACCCCTGATAACCCCTAATCCGGCAGATGCTCCTGATAGGGGAGCCTCCTCTTGTCCACAATCCCCTTTATGAACAGCTGCCCCCAGCTCACAGGTGAGGCTCTCAGGACCAGAGAGGCAGACTCGCGGAAGGTCACCCAGCCGCACGGGGCCTCCTCTCCCGAGGTCCCTTTGTCACTCACGGTCTCCGCGAGGCACCGAGACTCACACCAAAGTCCCACGGCTCCAACCAACCCCCACCCCCCCCCCCCACCGCGAAGCTCGCCGACAGCCAGCACCGGGGCCGGGGGCTCGTTCCTGAACCCCGCAGCTCGTCCACACGGCAGCCCCAGCACAGACCCACCCGGAGCCGGCTCCCCGTGGGCTGACTCCACCAGTGGGGCTGCCTCTCCCAGCGACCCCAGCCCCGAACCCTGGGCTCGTCGAGTCCTCGAGCCAGCTGCCCCGCCTCCTTCCTCGGGGGCTCAGGAACCACTGTCCTGGCACCTTCAGCTCCTAAACCCTCCCAGAGGAGACCGGCTCTGGACCCGCTACGGTCCCCGCGCCTGCCTGAGATACTGGCCGTTCCTTCTGCACCAGCAGCTCGCCTGGTGAGGGCCCCATTCCAGAAGAGCCCGCAGACCCACAGGCACGGGCGGACGTGTCCGCTCTCCGCCTCGGGTGCTGTCCTGGGCTCAGAGCCCCACGCTCCATCACTCTACCCTCCCTCCTCAGGGACCGTGTCTCCTGGGCCTGCCTGGGTCCGGTGGGGGGGGGGGAGAGCGGGGACACGGCCAGATCCAAATCCTGTCACTCTCCCCGCTCCTCTGCACCCTCGTGGTGGCCCAGAGCTCTCGCCCTCACCCCCGACAGCCCTGAGGGTCTCCCCATGCCACCCTCTCTGGCCACCGCTTAAATCCAATCACGGTGACAAATCCCCGTCGGGACAGGGCAGGATGGAGTCCAGGCTACTGCAGGCAGGAGGGGGCCCGAGCCCCCGGCTCCTAATCCCCCACCCTGGCCACCGCCCAACAGCCAGGAGTTGGGTCCAGAGCCCCCCCACTCGTCGCCCTGCGGGGAGCAGAATGTTTGCACAGCTGGAAACACAGGAGCTGGCCTGCGACCCGGCCCCGCTTCAGTCTTAATTGGTCTTTCTGGAGGCAGGCGCGGGAGGAGGGCCTGAGCCGAGGAAATCGGCTCCATCGGGAAGGAGAACTCAGCTGGGGAGGAAGGGAGGGGGCTCTGGAATTTGCCGTCGGCTGGGGGTCGGGGAGGACTCACTTCCCTGGCCTTCAGGAACATGGTGGGGGGAGAGCCAAGCCCCTCGACATTTTCCCACCGCCATCCCCTCTGGAGGGAGAGCCAAGGCCAGGCATGTGATGGAGAAATTCTTGCCCCGGTGGGTGGGGTGGGGGGGGGGGTGCTGAGAGGATGCAGGGGTTGCCAGGCGCCCCACACCCCAGGCTGGGGCTCTGGAAAGCGGGGTGGAGGGGTGTGCTCCCGGGACACCGGGAGGATGTGCAGACCCCCGCCCTGCGGCCAGGTTCGGGACACGGGGATGCCCGGGCTGGTGAGGCAAGCAGGGGTCAGCCTTGTGGAGGGACCCCTCGGACCGATGGGCCTCAGTCTCCCCGGGCACACTGAGGCTGCCCGGAGCCAAAGGACACGTTCCCGGGAGCGGGAGAGACTGGGCAAGGTCCCGAGGTAGGGCCGGAGGAGGGTGCTCAGGGGAAGCTTGGCCGCAGGACAGGAGTGGAGGGGCCTCGAGTGCCGGGAGAGCGGGGCCCTGGGCTGCTCTGGTCGCCGGAGCTGAAGAAGGCCTGGGCTCCGCTGCGGTGGTCCCCGAATTTCAGCCTGGGAAGCAGTCTAGCTCAGCCACTGGGCCTCTCTTCTGGGCTTTGTCTGCTCTGACCTCAGTGCTCCCCACCAGCTGGTCCCCTTGGGAAGGCCCTTCCTCCCACATCCCCCCAGGGGTCCCCGGGGCCCTCTCCTGCCCCCAGGGCCTGCCGCTCCCGCAGATCAACCCGCTGCTGCCTGGCGAGCCCGCCTACGAGGAGCTCCCGGGTGCAGGAGGCTCTCGGTCAACTCTGAGGTCAAGTGTGAACGGCCTCTCACTCTACGGTCCAAATCGAGGCCTAGTTGTCAGCTGGCTGGACAGGAGGCGGCCACTTCCTGGGCTGGCTGGTGACTCACAGTCCCGTTTCTGGGAAAACTCCCCCCGCCCCCCAACCAGATCCGGATGGCGTGGAGCTCGGCCGAGCCGGGGCTAGCTGTGGGAAGTGTGGTTATAATTAGGGGCCGGGGGCTGGGGGAGCAGAAGGGGGGCCCAGGGGTGTGACGAGATGCCCGCCAGGAGTCCTCCTGCCCTCCTGGGCCGCTGGGCTGTGCTCTCTGAGCCTCCAGGCTCCAAAGGGACCTTTGGAGTCAAGCTCTTACGCTCAGAGTTTGACTGGAGCCCTGGAAGAAGCTGGTCTCAAGGCCTCAGGCTGAGGCCGCGCTGCCCTGGACCTCCCCAGCTCTGCACACTGGCCCTTCCTACTGAGCCAGGGTCCCAGGCCGTCCCCAGGAGGACCACATGAGGTTCCGCCCGAGCCCCTCCCGGGCCCTTCTAGTGATAAAAACACTCCCACCCGGGGGCTCGGGCCCTGCACGCAGCTTCGCTGACACCCGGGATAGCCCATGGGACCGGCAGCCCTGGGATCCCACGGCTCAGAGGGGCCGAGAAGCAGCAGGGCCAGGCTCCGGCCAGATCTGAGTGTCCAGAGGAAGCAGGCCACTCCTAGATGGGGCGGGGATGCGGGGTCCCTCCCCACGAGGCTTCCAGGCCACAGTCCAAATGCCGTTTGCTCAGCAGGTCCCTGGAAAAACATCCTTCTGGGAAGGCTCTGAGAAGGGCAGGAGGGGAGGAGGCCTCTGGCCAGGTCGGGAGCAGGGCCCGGGCCTCCCGTGGCAAACCGGAGCCCGGCCCTGGGCCGACCCCCTCCCCGGCCCATTTGGCCTCCCACGGCCCCCCCACCCTAGCCCACCGTAGGGACCACGGTGGCAACGAAGAGGACAGACGCCCGCCCCCGTGGGAGGTCCCGGGACCCTCGCGCGTCTTTGCTGTTGTTTTAACAGCTTTATCGAGATGGAGTTCACGTGGCATATGATTTCCCCACTTAAAGTGCTCGAGTCAACGATTGCGGTGCGTTCACAAACACCGGCAGGCATCACCGCAATCAGTTTTGGAGCATTTTCTTCGGCTCAAGGAGAAATCCGAGTCCTCTGGCTGTCTCCCCCCGCCCCCGCCCTAAGGAACCCCGAGCTACTCTCCGCCTCTGCGGATCCAACCGTCCTGACATTTCGTGCAGATGCGATCACATGCACACACCGTGCTCTTTGTGAGCGGCTTCCTTCGCTCCGCGCGACGCCCTCCGGGGCCATCCCTTCCCTGGCTGAGTAAGACCCCACCGCGCGGGCCGAGCGTGTCCGTTTATCCCGCACAGTGGTCCCACTTTTGGGCTGCGGTGACTGGGGCCTCGTGCACGTGTGTCCTCACTTCTCCCGGGCACACGCCAGCCGAGGAGAGGCCGGGCTGGATGCACCCCGGACCCCCACACTGTGGCGGTGCCTTAGCCCCTCTGGTCAGCCCTGGGCGCCAGGAAGGCCAGGGGCCTGTTCCACTGGAGCATAAGGTACCCTGGCCGGCCCTGCTATTATGGGGCAGCTAACAGTCGCTGCCCTTGACTGCAACCTGCTGCCTGCCCCCTCCGCTCCCACGATGCTGTGGCTGCCACCCCACACTCAGAGCTCCGTGGGATCGGAGTGCTCGGTTCCCCGGACGCCCCAGCACCTCACAGGGGCCTGAGAAGGCAGAGACTCAGGAGAGATGTGCTGGATGAGGGGCCAAGACACCCAGCTCCCCGGGCCAGGCCACCGTGTCCTACTGTGTTGCTGGACAGGCTGCTCCCCACACGGTCACTAGGGACCCAGGGCCGGCCCACGGCTCAAGGGACCCTTAGCAGGTGGGCACACAGCTCTCAGCGTGGTTGGTGGAAAGCAGCCCCACAAAGAAGGCCCCCTCGACAGGGGAGAAGGATCTGAGAAAGGACAGGCAGTGGGCATTGGGGGCCATCCCTTGCAGAGGAGGGTGACCCGGACGGCAGGTGGCTGGGACGAGCCTGCAGGGTGGGGCCCTGGCGTTCTGGGCATTTCCCTGGAATGCCCTCAAGGGGCAGCTGCAGGGAGAGGCCGGGGCCGGTGCTGGGGAGTCGCCAGCCCCCTGGCCCCTCTGCCTGCCTGCTGGCGGCCCCGCCTGGGAGGCCTTGGGTCCCCTCGATGGGGCCGGGAATGGGCTCCGTCGGAGGCCGGGAGACCCTGCCCATCCCCAGGACTCCCCCTCAGAGCAGGGGCGCCTGATTCTTGGTCACCAGCCGCTGTGCACACTGCCCTCTGCAGCCCGGGGACGGGGTGGGGGGCGTGGAAGGGCTCCGTGGGGGGGCTGGGAGCCGGGGGAGGGGCGGCCGGAGCGGGAGGGAGGCCCCGACCACACGAACCATTTGCCGATTCTGCCCAGCTGTGCGGGGCCTCACCAGGAGAGCCTCGGCCCATTTGGCACCATCCCCTCGCCGAGACCCCGTGGCTTCTGTTTGCTCAGGGGGAGGGGCCGGTGCCAGAGAGAGAAGGGGGGGGGGTGCATAGGAACATCCAGAGACAGGGATAAAAGGCACAGAAGAGGAAAAGGAAAGAGACACCGGAGGAGGGACCCGCCAGGCCTTACCTGTTCCTCCACCTCCCGCCCCAGCCTCGGGGCACAGGGGCAGGTGGATCAGGAGAGGGCCAGGCCACGCTGCAGCAGCCAGGCTGAGACAAAGGTCCCTTTGGAGTCAAGCTCTTACGCTCGGAGTTTGACTGGAGCCCTGGAAGAAGCTGGTCTCAAGGCCTCAGGGCACGGTGTGGGGGGACCGGCGAGGCCGGGCCCACTTTCAAGGCCTGAAGGGTCTGGGAGCCCTTCCTTCCTCCCTTCCTTCCTTCCTCCTGGAGGAGGATGCCTCACGGGAAAGGTTTGTTTGTCTCAACTGAGCCAACACTGAACATACACCTTGTCGGGCAGCCCCACACACGGAGGCCAGGCCAGCAGGCAGCTCTAAGGTGGGCAGAAAGACGCTGGGAGCAGCAGCCTAGAAGCCGCCGGTGGGGGCGGGGGGATGGCTCCGGGTTGGGGGAGGCCTCCTGGCCAGCGCGCTTGGGACCAAGCCTACAGCACAAGCAGGATTGAGCCTGCACGGTCCGTGCAGCGTAAAGAGGAAATCACCTCCTTCATTCTGGACACTGGACCTCTATTAACGCCACCTAGCAGGCCTTCGCACCCTGGCGTTCTCCCCACACCCACGCCTGGCGTTCTCTTCTTGGCATCCCAGGCCCATGGGCTGGGCCCCGTGGGAACCTGCCAGCTGCACGGTCCACGGGGGACTGTCCGGCTGCCCCCAGGGCAGGGACGTCACCATCTCGGCCCTGCCCACGGAGCCTCCCCAGGTGCGTGTTGGCTCCCTCTATAATTAGCCGCCATTTCCACCTGCTTTGATCCCCGGCCTGGGAACCCGGGCTCTCCCTCCCCCCCACACTCCATCAGGAGCAGCTGCCCACCTGGGCATCCTCTGGGCACCCCGCCCGGAGCCTGCGACCCGGCCCGCCCCTGTCGCTTGGCCCCTGCCTCCTACTTCCAGGCCGGCTCCGGCCTCGGGCAGCAGGGCCCCCTCCGCCGGCCCTAGGTGGCCGTGTGGTCTTGGAGGTGCCTGTTCTGCGTGTCTGTGGCACGGGCCCTGAGGGCAGCCCGGGCTCGTAAGCAAACTCAGAACGGACCTAGACTCAGAAGTGCCACGAGCAGGTAGGGGGCTCGCCGCACCGGGGCCACGGGCTCCAGAGAGCAGAGGTTCCGGGGCCTGCGCCTCAGGTGGGGCTGCTCGGGGAGGGGTGCTCAGGGTCGGAGAGAGGCTGAAGCCAGAGACACAGAAGGAGCAGGTGAGGGGACCAGGCTCCCACCCCTGTGTCCCTGGGCCGGAATAGCCCCGCCCCGCCCCGCCCAGAGGAGCCCGGCTGGGGTCCTGAGGTGAGCGCCCGCCCCACCGGCACCGCTCCACAGCCCGGTAAGCTGGGGCCTGGGTCAGAGCCCCCAGGCCCTGGAGGCCTGTTCCTGGAAGGGTGAGAGCTCCAGAAACGGGCAGCCGGGGACCGATGCTCCCAGGTGGAGGGGAGGTTCGTGGACACCCAGAAACTTTCCCTCCCTGACTAGGGGCCAATGGCCTTTGAAGTGGGAAGGTCTGCGGAGGCGGGATGAGAAGGTCCAGGGGTATAATTAGAGAGGGTGGTTTCACTCTCTCACACACACGCGGAGCAAACCCAGCTGCGGACGCCCAGGGCACGGCTGGCCCGGCCCCCCAGAGAGGACCCCGGGCAGGGTCTCTGGGCTCTGCGCCTCCCTGGCTCCCACCCCCGAGGGGGCGGATGGCTGGATCTGCACCCCCAGGGCCGCCCACCCGTTTCATGACCGCGTAGCGGGGGGCCGGGGGGCCCTTCCCTCGCTGCTGTTCGGTGGTCTCGGGGATCCTTGGGGTAACCTCAGGGCCTGGGAGTGCTCCCTTTGTCCCTCAGCAGCACCCTGCCACCCGGCGTCCAGCTCTTGCTTCTGGAGAATGAAGGGTGGGGTGGGGACCCCTGGAGCTTTAGGCCGAATCGTGGCCAAACCCTGGTGAGCTTCCTTCCCCAGGGAACGGGGCACCCACAGGAGGCCAGGGTCCCAGGGCTGTGCCGGTAACCTCCATCCTGGCCCGGGCCCAGCTGCCCCCCACACTGGGCTGCAGCTGGAGGGGGCTGGGCTCAGGCGAGGGTGAGCAGATGTGGGGACCGGATGGGGCTCCCACCCTCACCTCTGCAGGCCAGAACGTCCCTGCCCGGACAGATCGGAAGACAGGGCCTGGAGCCCAGCCTCCCATCCAAGGGCTGGCGTGGGGCCAGGACGTACCGACAGCCCCGTCCCCCCACCTCTGGCGGGCAGGGCCTGTGCCAGGGAAGGAGGCCAACGGCCGAGTCAACAAGGGGATCCTGGGTCGACGAGGAGAACGGGCCGGAAGGTTGGGCTGCGGGCCCGAGCTCCAGCCACTCCCGATTTACCCTTTCTGCCTAAAGTCGGGGTCCTTGCCTGTGCTGAGCCCCCTGCCCAAATACTCCTTATCTCTGCTACCTCTTACCCATCTCTCAGGTCTCACCCAGGATGGGGGCTTCCACGGGGCCTTCCTGGACCCCCACCCGAGTGCATGTTGTGCACTCCTCCATCCCTGTGCACCCCATCATAGCATTGACCACACTAAGCATAAATCCTAGTGACTGTCCTCCTCTCCCACCGGTCTGTGCAGTCCAGAGGAGAGTATCCACCCATCTGCCCATCCATCCATCCATCCATCCTCCCATCCATCCATCCATCCATCCATCC
>NC_064807.1:89952670-89999457 GCF_023721935.1 Panthera uncia
CCCATCCATCCATCCATACGCCCATCCATCCATCCATCCATCTGCCCATCCATCCATCCATCTGTCCATCTCCCCATCCATCCTCCCATCCATCCATCCATATGCCCATCCATCCATCCATCCATCCATCCATCCATCCGTCCATTTCCCCATCCATCCTCCCATCCATCCATCCATATGCCCATCCATCCATCCATCCATCCACCCATCCATCTGTCCATTTCCCCATCCATCCATCCATCCATCCATCATCTGTCCATCCATATCCACCATCCATCCACTTCTCAATTTACTCAGTTCAGATTCTTGCAGTATCCACACTGGGCCGGGCTCTGCTCTGAGGGAGGTGACACCGAGGAGAAAACAGAGGCAGTCCTATGGAGGAGATGCTCTCAGGGGCGTCCTGCAGCCCTTCCTGGAGGGGCCACCTGAGCCGGGTCTCTGCAGGGAATGCTGAAGCCGGGACTGGGGAAGGACTGGGGTGAATTCCCGCCTATTCCTGTAGTGCTCCGGAGTGCGGGGCCTGGCTCCTTGTTTCAGGGACAACGGTGCCTGCCAGCACAGTGTGAGGTCACCTACAATACATCACTTCAGGGAATGACCTGTTATGGGGGTGGGAGGGGAGGTGTGTGCCCGCCCAGCAGTCCCTTGTGGGCGCACGCACATATCATTTCTCGCATCTTCCGTTGCCCGGACCCAAGCCCAGCACCCAGAACCGGACATCCAGAGCCCTGGGGAGTGGTCTACCCATGCCGCTGGCGACAGGACGAGGCCCTTTTGACCAGCGCGAGGCCAGGAGGAGGGCCTGGACTGGGGCTCCTGCCTGCTCCAGGCAGCCCTAACTCCCCCACCCCTTGCCATGAGGGGCAAGTGCCAGGCGTGTCCCCTTCCTCTGACAGCAAGTTCCTTCCTGGCCTCCCCAGGCCTGTCCCCGCAGCACTGCCAGGAAAGCGGGCCCTCCCCCGTCAGAGCGAGGGCACAGTGGATTGTCCCAGGGACCCCTGGAGCGTTCCCTGCCCACAGCCCCTCCAGCTTCAGCCGCCCAGGGGCAGGAGTGGGGGTGGGCCGCTGGCCGGGACAGGGCCCTGAAAGGGGAAGTCACTCTAGCTGCCAGAACTGCCCCCGGGCCCCTCCTTACTTCCGAAGGCAGTCGGCTATTGATCTGCTCAATCTTGCAGGATGGAGCACCGGGGAGCTGGTAGAGAACACCACGGCCCCCAGGCCCGGGCCCAGCGAGGAGGACCAGGAGAGCAGAGGAGGAGGGCGAGGGACAGAGGGGTGTAGAGTGGGGGCCTTGCACCACCTGGCCTCCCTGGGAAGGAGGTGAATGGAAGACTTGGGGGTGCGGGCGTCGACAGAAGGAGAGACGTTTTTCAGATGAGGGGGGCGAGGGCAGGGGAAGGACGGGTTTGCGGGCGGCCCCAGGCGGGGGGTCCCCACGCCTTGCAAGGGCCCAGGAGCGCAGCGAGTTTGGGGGTTAAGGACCTCAGGGCGGGGTCGGCTGGGCTGAGGGAGACTGAGGCCCGCTGTGGGCGGGTAGCTGGGAGAGCCATGTCCTCTGAGGTGGGAGCGGGGCTCTGACCCTCTGCCTGGTCACGGAAGCGCCTGGTCAGCCACTCGGACCGCCAGCCCCGTGGCTTTGCCGGAACCCTGCCTGGGCCAGTCCTGACTTCTAAGAGCAGACGTGCATCACCCCCTCCGACCCCGGCTCCCCCACATGCCCTGACTCCACGATGCCGGTCACGCCGGGCTCTGGGCAGACACTCACCCCTCCAGAAACTTCCTCAGCCCGCCCGAGGCGGGCCGGGCCGGCTCCGGCCTCTCTGGCACCCACTCGGCCAAGGGACCAGTCCACACGGCGTCTGGTTGGCTCCTTTGGGGTGTCTTCCCACCCAGAGGGGGCACGTCCCCGGGTCGGAGGCTTCGGCTTTCCGCGGCTTTCATCCCCAGGAGGGTCAGCGGGTGCATACAGTGGAGCTTAATAAGTGAATGTTAAGTGAACAGATGGAGAGCTCAAACGTGGAGACAGTCCACAGGATCACATCTGTGGACAGTCAGAGCTTAGATGGCCTGGGGCAGGTCCCAGCACCGCCACTTAGCCCGGGGGTGGGGGGCAGGTTGGGGGACCGCCCGCGGCCCGATGCTTGCTGGCTGCCCTGGGTCACGCTTGTGAAGGACGGGGCACCTCGAGATCCTGAGGAAATGGTGGTGTGGCCCTGCAGGCCCTGGGCTGACCAGCCTGCTGAGGCGCCCCCTGCCCTCGCCCCCAGCACCCCCGGGGCCTCAGGGCCGGATGCGCCGGCCCCGTTTCCCTACACCGTTGACACCCAGGCGCCTCTCTGAGCCCGTCTGGGACAGCAGAAGCACGTCTCACCGCTCAGCCTGGGTTCTGACTTGCTAGAGACCCTCAGAGCCCAGGCCCCACAAATGGGCGGAAGGACCACTGATGGCTGTGCCCATCAGTGGATGAGCTGTCACTGCTGACTTCCTGAAGGAGGAGGCATTGCCCTGGCCCTTTGGGGGCTGAGGGTACCAGCCGAGATGATGGAGGAGGTGCCCAGAGGTGCAGAAGAGGGAAGCGTGGGGCCTGTCGGGTGCCGTGCGGGACCCTGGGGCCCTGTCCAGAGGGGCTACGGGTGAGGCTGGGGTAGGGGGATTCTCTCCGCAGGGGCACTTGGCTCTTGTGAGCAGAGGGGAGCCCTGTAAGGTTCCTGAGCACGGGAGGGCCTACAGTTGGAGGCTGATAAGGCTCCCTTCCTCCCTTCCCAGGACCCGCCCAGCAGCTGATCTGGGGGCTTGGGGGATCGGGGCCCACAGGGACGCGGATTTCCTGTCCGGGAGCCACGGTGTCGAGGACCCCAGCCAGCCACGAGCCCTGATACACGCTCCGTCAGGAAATCCTGGCCCCGGGGCAGCCCCCAGCTCAGGGAGGCTGGAGCCCGAAGGGATGATCCCGTGGGGGACAGCCCGTGGTCCTTCGAGAGCTACCGTGGCCCACACCACGTGCCCTACCATGGGCCCAGGCCCTCAGCCCCCACTCAACTGGGGGCACAGCGCCCCCATCCCCCCGGCCCCCAGACCCTGCCAGCTCCTTGAAGTGGTGACGGGGCCGTTCTAGCCCCGACTTTCCTGGCTGCTCCCACGGCCACTTGGGGGTGGGCCGCAGACGCCTCAGGGGCTGATGCGCATTAGGGACCCCCTCCCCGGGAGAGTGCACAACAGCACAGAACTTCACGCCCCATCTTCAGAGGGTCAGGGGATTACAGACCAGCTAAGGAGGCGTCCGCGGGCCTCAGACTAGGCCCTCGCCAGGAAAAGAGGCGTCCCTCCCATCT
The DNA here is from genome assembly GCF_023721935.1 of Panthera uncia. Classification (NCBI taxonomy): domain Eukaryota; kingdom Metazoa; phylum Chordata; class Mammalia; order Carnivora; family Felidae; genus Panthera; species Panthera uncia. The sequence continues at coordinate 89,956,006 of NC_064807.1, forward strand.
GACAGGTGGGGAAACAGAGGCCCAGAAGGGACGAAGACGTGAAGCGAGTCCCGGGGTTGCTGGCAGCTGGAGAGGGGGGCGGGAGCCCCCCCCACAGCTCTCCGGGCTCCCACGGGGGTGCTCAGAGGCCGGGACTGCCGCACCACCCTGCCTGGAGATGCGGGGCCAGAGGACGGCCTCCAGCCCGCTGGCCGGGCCACAGCCCCAGGAAGCACAGAACGCCCGTCCTCCCCCGCCCGGCCCGGCCCAGGCCCCACCAGGACCCCCAGCACGGATGAGAGCCTGGCCTCAGGACTCGAACCCCAGCTGCGACCCCCAGCTGGCTGTGGGGACTGGAGTCACCCGTGGTCTCCCTTGGCCTCGGTTTCCCCAACTCACAGTAGCCGACCCCTAGTACCTGACCGAGCCCTGGGCCCCGGGGCTTTTACTGGGGACAGGAGAAGTCATGTCTCAAGAACAAACACCGGGAGATGCTACGCCTGGCCGCAAGCCCCGCTCTGCCCCTCGCCGGGTAGGTGCCCTCGGGCGGCCGGCTGGACCCCCCCACCCCGGGCCTCAGCACCCCCGGCTACACCAGGGGGATCAAATGCGGGCTTTTGCGGGGTTGGGGAGCTGCTGTGCACAAAGTGGGCAGCGCTCCATAAATGGGGTGACCAGCGGTGTCCAGATCCCCGTCCTCACTCCGCCCTCCCGGGCCTGTGACCCAGCCGGAGTGACGGGACACTCGGCGGGTGCAGGCACTCAGAACCGCCCCTGATGGGGTGTGCGTAGAAGCAAAAGGAGCAGCTCAACCCAAAGCCGCGGGACGCTGGGGAGCGGGTGGTGGCAAGCCGGGAAGCTGGGGCAGGGGTCCTCCGGTCCCAGTGTCTCCGGAGACCTGGGTCTATGCCGCCACGACTCTCCCCAGGACAGATGGAGGAGCGGGCACGGGGTGCGGCTTCCGCCAAGAATGGGACCCACCTGGAGGCCCCTGGGACCACCGGCCCCGCAGATGCTCCCCCCCGCCCCCGCCCCAGGGTGCCCACCCCGCCTCCTCCTGGTTTCAGAGCTCGTCCCACGTCCTGGAGGCAGGTGCGCCGCCCCTCCCGGCCTGCCCCTCGAGGCCCGCGGGCTCTGGGGACGCCCCTCCCCCACCCCTCCAGCTCCAAAAATCGGCGCCCGGAGACACGGGAGACGCGGCAGGCCTGTCCTCTGCCACCATCTGCCAGTCCTCAGAGCCAGTGGACGGCCGGCCAGACGACCGTGCGGCACGCTGGGCCCGCGACTGACTCCCAGGCGCAGAGTCCGCCCGAGTCCAGGGGCTCCGGGAGCACTGCTGGGGGTCCCGATGCACCTTTCAAACGCGCCCCCCGGAAGCCGCCCTGGGGCCCCCTCATCCAAGGGGACTTCTGGGCCCCGACCCCGCTCGGCCTCGGTCTCTGAGCCACACCAGGCTGCCCGCTCCCCGGGGAGAGGCTCTGTCCGCACTCCCCCAGGCTGGATCCCAGAGGGACGGCAGGTGCCCCGCAGCTCCCACCCTGGCCGTGAGTCGGGGAGACCTGGCCAGAGGGGGCCTGTCCCCGCCCCCTCCCCCGGTCGGTCCTCAGCCTGGAGGCTGTCCTGAGGGTCCCGGGAGCCCCTGGATGCAGAGTGGTGCCAATTCACACCTCCCGGAAGCTGGGGTCAGGCTGCACTGGGGTCTCCTGTCAGCGGAGAGAGCCGTCCGAGGTGCTCAGAGCCCGGACTGGGAGCGGCCCGGCGGCATGGGTCGCGACAGGCGGATGCCAGGGCAGGAGGAAGGGGGGTGGGCGGAGGGGAGAGGTGCCAGGCAGGTGTCTCCGCACCAGAGCGCGGGACACATCCTCCCTGGTGTGGATGTGCACACACACACTCGCTAGCACTCCCCTCGCACACACTCTCCCAGTGCACACGTGCATGCACACTCGCTCGCACACGCACTCCCCGGGGGCACACGCTGCTGCCGGGTGCAGGCGGACACAAACACACACGGTCCCCTTCCACCCTGTCTCCATCTCCCCCTCTCCCCCTGCCGCTCCAGCCGCTCCAGGGTTTTGAGGGGTCTCTCACCCTGGGGTCTGGAGGCCGCCCAGGGAAACTGAAGCCCAGTGGGGCCGCCCGAGCAGGCTGGGACACGGGGTACGGAGGGAAGGCGGGGCACCAAGGTGCCAGGAGGCGCTGCCCTGCCCCGATGGCCCTGAAAGGCGGCTGTGGGCCCCGGCCGCTACCATTGAGGCCACAGGGCCCGGGACACAGGGCCCTCTGTGCTGCCATTACACGCGCCTCACTGCCAGGGTTAAGGTGGCCGAACGAGCCCCTCGGAGGTGACCCCCGCCCCACCCCTCTGAATGCCAAGGCCCAGGGAGGGGACAGTGGCCATTACCTTGCCCACCCCCAGCGGAGGCTGGCAGGGAGGGGGGTGGGTGCTGGGCCCCGAACGTCTGCCCCTCCACCCCTCTCCCTCCCTCCCTCCCAGGACCACCCTTGGCTCCCACCTTCGCTGCCCCTTCCCGGGGTCCTGGGGTGCCTCCCAGGCGCCGGGCCCCACCATCTGCAGAAACGCCACGGGATGTGCCAAGATCAGGTCTCAGGGCTGGAGGCTGGGGACGCCGGGAGGCCAGTATCCCAGCAGTCCCATTCTAGGGCCAGGGGCTGCTGGGTCGCCTCCCCTGTGGGGTCTTCTCCGTGAGACCCCAGCAATCGGCTTGCGCAAGGAAGGCGGGGGCGAGGGGTGAGGTGGGAGAGTAGCTGAAGGAAGGGGGAGCTGAGAGGAGGGCGTGTATTCCCGGAGCTGGAAGGGTGGGGCCTGGCTGTGCGCGTTCCCCTCCCCACCCCCCAGTCACGGGGGCCTCCGGGCTGGGGTGGGGGAGGGGGGAAGGCAAGGAGACACCCAGGGAGTGGCACCGAGACTCCCTCTGGTCTGTCCTGCACCCCCCCTCCCTGCTCTCGTCTTGAGGCAGGAGGGCCAGCCTCCCATGGGGGCCTGTCTGTCCCCGGGACTGACCTCTCATGACCAGATGGGACAGGCTGCTTCTCAGGGTTCGGCCCAAAGCAGGGGAGCTGCCCTGAGGTCACGGTTCCGAAGGAGCCACACCAGGCTCAGCCCCCGGCTCCTATCCGTCAGGGCTTGTTCTGCAGTCCCCACGCACATGGGGAGCCCCTGGCTTGGGGAGAGGGCAGGGGCGGGTTGCGCCCCACCCCCCTGCCTGCCACTTACTTCGTCCGATTTGCTCACGGGGCCAGGGCCCCAGGCCACTCTGCCCGGTGGGGCGATGACCCTGCCAGCCCAGGCACCCGTCCACTGCCGAGATTCATCGGGAACAGCGTGTGCCTGGCCAGAGCCTGTCTCTGCTGAGCATTTGGGGTGATGGCGGGGACTGGAGAACCCTGCGGGCCCCATAGGCCCGTCCTGGGCCCTAAAGGGCAGGATGGACTCAGCCTGCACAACCGGGCCCTGCTGACCGAGAGCCCTGCCCGCCTATCGTCATGAGCCTGAAGGTGAGCATTTGGGGCCAGCTCCTCACCCGGACGGTCCCGTGTCCACCCTGAGGCCAGCAGCAGGAACCTGCTCTCACCAGGCACTCCCTCAGCCCGCCTTACTCTGAGCCTCAGTTTCCCCATCTGTAAATGGGCCAGCAGTGGCATCCCAGGATTCAGATGCTCTCCCTGGCCAAAATGGCCCGGGACCCTGCTCTGGAAGTTGCTGGGCCTGGAGGAGAGGACTGTGGGGTGGGGGGAGGGCAAGAGGTGACGGACGACCCGAGAAAGTCCAGGTGGGCAGCCCCAGGCCAGGGGTAGGTTCACACTCTGGCACGAGCCCCACCCCTCCCCTCACGACCCACCCCTACAGTCCTGGAGCACTGATGACCCCCAGGTCCCCACCACCTGGGTCCCCACTTCTTCCCCTCCGAGGGCCTGAGGGCAGCGTGTGCTACCTGCCAGGGGTCAGCAGGGTGCGAGCCAGCCCCCCTCCCCGAGCCCCTCCACCAAGTTCAGTGCTGCCCTAGCCCACAAAGACCCCCCCCACCAAAGGCCCGCATCCCAGACAGGGGAGCCTCAGCAGAGAGCGGCCAGGGAGCCCTGCACCGGCCTGGCCCTGGTTCCCACTGGTGCTGGAGAGGCTGGCTCGGGGCTGCCCCCTCCCCTGCGAGTGCCCCCTGCCCCCACTGGGCCCGGTCTCTAGAAGCAGCCTTGGGGCTGAGGGTGGTCCAGGCCTGTCCAGACTGGTCCCCACTCCTGGAAACACGTTTCCCCAGCGGCCCCGTGGACCTGCCTCACATGGCAGAGCCCAGCCCCTGGCACCCCTTTCCTGGGAGCGATGGGGGGTGGGTGCTGGGACGGGGCGGGGCCCCCAGCCCCCAGTCTTGGACGCAGTAAAGACTGAAACTGGGAGTTTCAGGTACGAGGCTGGGCGGGGGCCAGGCAGGCAGGTGAGCACAGCAGACCGGTTTCCTGATCCCCTGGAGGGCTCAGCACCTGACGCCGGCCTGGGTGGCCCAAGCCCCTCTCTTTCTGGTATCATCCCTTTTTCCCAAGGCAGGGAGGGCCCCCTCCACCCAGGGACGCCTGACAGAACCAGCCTGGGGGCATGGGAAGCTGACGGGCTGCCTCAGTTTCCTCATCTGTAACTTGGGGCAACGGCGTCTCGTCGGCAGGGCTGACGACGGTCTCCCTCCTCTGCCCCCAGCTGCGCTGCCTCCCCGGGGTCTCTGGGTCACCCACTGGGATCTGGGCCTGGAGGGGGTCTGTCCCCCTCCGCAGTCCCCCAGCCTCATGGAAACCAGCCAGCCCGGGGCTCGGACGCCTGCTTAATCTTTTGCTGAAAAGATAATTTCTTTCTCTGCCATTGTCGGGCGCTGGGGCGGGGGTGGGGGGACAAAGGGGCTTTTGTGGAGACCGCTCTGGTGCGACCCTGCGAGGCCCGGCATTTTCCCTCCAAATGTAAGACCCTGTAACGGGAAGTTTTTCTCATAACCCCGCCTTTTCTCGAGTACAGATCACTTTTGTTCCAGAGGGCCAGCACATGGCGGCAGGGAGGGCCTTGCTCTGTCATTCTCATCCCTTGCAAAATGTCCTGTGCGCCCTGGAAGGAGGGAGGGGCAGGGGGTGGGTGGGAGGGACCCTCCGTGTGTGCATGCGGGTGTGGGGAGGGGTTTAAATAAACACAGTCCTCCGCGCCCGCCACCCTTGGGGCTGGGAACGTCCCTCCTCGCCTGGCAGAAGGGACAGAGGGCACCGAGCTGGGGTGCAGCCCCGTGCCCCGTCAGCCCTCGGCTCCTGCCGCAGGCCCGCTGGCCGCGGCACTCTGTTAAATGTGCTCTGCGCCCCGCGGTGTAGGAGTCGTGCCGGCTCCCGTGGACGGACCTGTGCTCAGTGCAGCCTAATGTGAAAGCCACCGCTTGCGTACGAGGCACAGCCCGTGGACCAAGTGCTGTTGCTAATCCCGCCCTGCAGATGAAGAGACAGAGGGTCAAAGAGACCCCCTGCTCTGCCCACCGGTGAGAGCACTCGGTCCGCTGGCCTGAGCAGCCGATACGGTCTCCCAGCTCCCCGAGCGGGGGGACCTCTCTGTCCCTGGACAGAGTCAGCCCCATCTGTGGCACCAGTCCCTCGGGAGCTCAGCGGGGCCGTGGCCGTGGGACCAGGCAGGCGCTTTCTCCAACATCGTTTCGTGTTCTCAGGATCCCCACGCCTGTGAGGGCCCGGGGGACAGAGGACGAAACCCCAGCTCCGGCCGGGCCTCGCCGGGTGAGACGGCTCCCTCGCTGGCGGCCCCCCGGGTGCCTTGCCGCCCCCCCCCGGAGGAGACACCCCGGTAAATGGTCTCCACGGCGGCCTCCAGCTTCATCCACGTCGCAGCAGGTGCCGGGATCTCCCTCCTTTGAAGTCTGAGTGATGGTCCACGGTGTGGACGGACCACACGTGACTTTAACCCATTCATAAAATGACAGGCACTCGGGTCGCCTCCCCCGATTTACTGTTGTGAGCACAGGGTGAGCAAGTCTGGGTGCACATCCCCGCTTCCCGTTCTGGGTGTGTGCGAGGCGGGGCCTCGCGGGGGCTGTGACGGGCATCCCCTAGTGACTGGTGACGTTTGACAGCTTTTCGTGGGCTTTCGGGCCGTTCGCACGTCTTCTTTATTTTTTTTATTTCTTTATTTTTTTTTAAATTTTTTTTTTCAACGTTTTTTATTTATTTTTGGGACAGAGAGAGACAGAGCATGAACGGGGGAGGGGCAGAGAGAGAGGGAGACACAGAATCGGAAACAGGCTCCAGGCTCCGAGCCGTCGGCCCAGAGCCCGACGCGGGGCTCGAACTCACGGACCGCGAGATCGTGACCTGGCTGAAGTCGGACGCTCAACCGACTGCGCCACCCAGGCGCCCCTCGCACGTCTTCTTTAGAGGGATGTCTGCTCGGGCCCTTTGCCCACGTTCGCATCAGTGTTTGGGTTTTGTCGCTGAACGTAGGAGCTCTGCCCGAGGTCCGGACGTGGACTCCTTGGCGCTCGTGTGGTTTCCGAGCGTCTTCGCCCAGCCGCGCCCTTTCCCCGCACCCCCGGTGCGCACAGGTTTGCGTTTTGACGCAGTTCCGTTGGTCTGTCTCCTCGCGGCCTGTGCCCCCAGCTTCTTCATCCCCGGGGGAGCTCGGCGTGGACGGGCCCTTCACCGGACCAACGGCCGTGAGCGAGGCAGCCGGCCACGCAGGCACGGGCGGCAGGCTCGCGGTCCAGCGGGAGGGACACACGAGGGAGCCCAAGGATGAGTCATGGGCACCGGGAACCGGAGGGAAGGGCTTCCCGGAGAAGGTGTCGAGCTTCTGTGCTGAGGCCTCAAGGGCGAGGGACAGTGACCAGGGTCTTTGCTGGGGCTCGTCCAGCGGCACATGTGAGGCCAGGGCCGCGGTGAAAGCAGCGTCTGGGCAGGTGCAGGGGCGATGAGACAGGAAGAGGCAGCCTCTGGAGGCGCCCGGGAATCCGCCTGCGCGCAAACCCAGGGAGCGGGGAGGGGTGGTGGGGCCACACACAGGTCCTCTGGGGTGTGTCCATTCCCGTGGGCCCACCCACCTGCCCCTCCCCAGACCCCTCGGTACAGATGGGGAAACTGAGGCAGGCCGCTGGGGGTCGGGGGCAGCCCTGGTCGCGGTCGCTTCATGCCCCGTGGGCAGCACTGTGTGAGTCCCCCGAGGCCCAAAGGACCACAAACGGGGCTGCAAGCAACAGAAAGCTCTCTCCCAGCCCTGGGGCCTCAACTCTGAAAGCCGGTGTGGGATGGCCGCTCTCGGCCTCGCCCGGCCTCCGTCCTCACGTGGCCTCCCCTCTGTGCCTCTGTGTCTCCTCTTCTGAGGACACCTGGCCCCGGACGCAGAGACACCCCCACCCCCGCCCCCGCCCCGATCTAGGATGATTTCACCCTGAGATCCTTGCCTGATTACACTCGCAAAGACCCTATTTCCAAATGCAGTCACTTTCTGAGGTTCCGGGTGGATGTGAACTGGGGGGGACCCCGCTCAGTCCGCGGCAGGCGGCTCACCCCACAGCCTGAACCTGCACACAGCTCTCCCTTGCTCTGGTCCCTGCTTAAGACTGACAGTCCCCTGGGTCCCCAACAACAGGGCCAGGGCGCCCGGGCAGGGTCTCTCAAACCCACAGAGGCCAACAGAGCATCACGCTGCTTTCTCACAGCTACGCGGCTTCAACCCCGACCCCCGGGGCCCCGGCTGACTCAGCGGGTGGAGGCTGCGACTGACTCTTGACCTCAGGGTTGTGAGTTCGAGTCCCGTGTTGGATGCAGAGAGGACTTGGAAATAAAATCTTAAAAAACACACACACAAGGAGCGCCTGAGTGTCTCAGCGTGTTGAGAGTCTCACTCTTGGTTTCAGCTCAGGTCGCGATCTCACGGTTCATGGGTTCGAGCCCCGTGTCGGGCTCTGTGGTGACAGCGTGGAGCCCACTTGGCATTCTGTCTCCCGCTCGCTGCCCCTCCCCCGCTCACTCTTTTTCTCTCAAAATAGGTAAATAAACTTAACAAATATATACATAAAAAAAAGCACAAAAGACAACCCCCCCCCCCGACTCCTGACCTTGGAGGAGTCCTGTGGCTCCCTTAGGCTCCTGGGCCGACCCACGTCTCTGCCATGGCACACTGGCCCCTGCCAACAACCCCTGACGGAGAGGCCCCTGAACCTTCCCGCAGGGCTTCTCAGCTTATCGCCTGCCACCTCCGGTCGTCCCACCAGATTCACCTGACGTCCTCCCCACAGCGAGCTCTGGAATGCTCCGTGCCACGTCCTGATGGACAGGTGCCTCAGGCCCCCAGTAGTCACGGCAGGGAGCCCTCGTAGCCCGGGGCACCCAGGAAGCATGGGGGACCTGCCTTGTGCCTGTAGAACCTACAGGATCCTTCGAGGGGGCCCGTGCTCCCCTTTGAGTGGTCGTCTCTGGGCCTGGCCCTGAGCAGCCCGGGCCCAGAGCCCAGCAAGAAACGTGCGTGTCCAGGGCCGGGGTCGGCACGTTGCCCTTGCTGTGCTTGGCCACGTGGCTGGCTGGCCTCACCCGCAGGCTAACCGGCCTGAGGACTCGGGTCCTCCCCTGGGGCAGGCGCCCTGGCAGGCGTTCCGGCTCTGCTGCCCCTTAGGCCACCGGTCTCGGCCCTCGGATAGTTTCCGTCAGAGGGGCTGGGGTACCGGGAGGCCAGGTTCCCGGCCGTGTCCCCTTCCGTCCCCTCGGCTCCCAGGGAACAGCAGCCACGGAGCGTCTCAGCCAAGCCAGACCTGTTCCTCTGCACTTTCCCGACTTCGTTAGCCGGGGGCCGAGGGGGGACGGCTGCTGGGGAAGCAGAGATGGGCAGACAGGGACGGAGGGTCCTCTGGCCTCTTCCGAAGCTCCTCTTGTGACCTGCCCGCCTTGCCTGGCCTCTGCCCCTGGGCCCATGTGAGCTGGGTCCCAGAAGCAGCTCCAGGGTTAAATCCTGAACCACGAGACAGCACCCGTATGTAAAGAGACTCTCCCGATCCAGACTTCCTGGCACAGCCCCTGCCCTCACCCGGCCTCCTCCAGATCCCCGGGTAGATGGGAGGTGGCGGCGGGCCCTGCGCGGGCTCTCCGTGCCCGGGCCCTTCCCTCCCACTGCGGCCAGTGTAGGGACTGGCCTGGAGACGGGGCAGGCAGGTCCTGAGGGGCACCTGCCCAGACAGCCTCTGCTCAGTGCCCGGGCCAGGGGAAGGGGCCGCTTCTGGGAGTGCCCTCTCCTCAGACACCCCCGCTCCAGGTCACGCGGTCCCCTTTCCGGGTCAGAGCCCTGACTCTTCCCCCAGGGACTTGCTCTAGTGCCTGATTCCCACTCTGATCCTGGAGCCCCGAGCCACCCAGCCCCAGCGCTGGCCGCAGTAGAAAGCGGGGGGGCCGGCACGACCCTCATTGCCCATGGGTGGACTGTGCCGCGATCCCGCCATGCCTCCCGGGTGCTGGAGAGACAGATTCCCCCCCACCCCCCGCAAGGCGGGGGCGGGTCTGTCACCCTCCTCTTGACCCTGGCAGTGAGGCCCTTCAGCCATCTGGCAGGACAGCAGCCAGGTTCCAGAACCCGTTCTGAGCACCCCCTCCCGGGGCCAGTGTGGGCCCTCTCAGAGGCCGACAAAAGACCAGGATGCACACAGCAGGAAGCGCGGACACAGAGGGGACACCGGGACAGGAGGGTCGGCCTTAAGGTGGCGGGGCCTCCGTGCACAGGGAGGGGGATTGGAGGGACGGTGCAAAGCACTCACCCCAGGGCTCCCGGGACGGGCCCTGTGTTTCCATCTCCGGCCCCACGACACTGTCACTCCTGGACACTGACGGCCTGTGTGAAGACCAAGTGGGTCAGGAGGCAGACACCAGCCACAGAAGTAAGGGGACACAGGTGGAGCCACAGAGTTAGGGCAGGAGAGGAAGGGAGAGGTGGGCGCAGTGAAGGGCTGGCATGGGGACCAATCGTGAGTCAGCAGGCAAGAGAAGGCAATCTAGGAGGGCTTCCTGGAGGCTGCCAACCCAGGCCTCACTGGAGGCCCCTTCTACAGGGCGCCTAGAACCCACTAGATGGATACATTGTTGCCTCACTCAGCAGCACAACCCCAGGGAGAGGCGCTGTCACAGTCCCCACTTTCCGGAAGGGGAAACGGAGCCCAGGGTGGCCAGGGGGTACCCAGAGCGCCCGTCTACAGTCTCCCCTTCCTCTCCTCCAGCCCCCCAGGCGGCAGCTTGTCCAGGTCCCCAGGTGGCTCCCTCTCCGGGGGGACTGGCTGCAGGGCCCAGCTCCCAGACCATCTCCTCCCACCAGCTACAAGCTCCCCCAGGGGCCACATCTACTGCCCCGAAGCCACCTGCGTCTCCCCTCCGCCTTCCCACCACCTCACTGGCTCATCTCAGCAGGGAGAGCCCCAGAAACTGGGGCCCTGCTGACCCCTCGCCTGCCATGACACCTATGACGCCTGCGTCTAACCAGCCACGAGGGTGAGCTCCTAAAAATAACCATAACCCACAGTACCTTCTGCTTAAAGCCCTCCGGACTCCCCACACCAACAGGACCAGGGTCCCAGTGCCTCCTTGTGGCCCGGTGGGTCCTGCATGAGAGGTTCTGCCGGCCACCGTGATATGACCGTCCTGCACCGGCCCCCCTGCTCCCCCACAGCCTTGTTCCCTTTCTTTCCGTTTCTCGGAGGCACCAAGCACCCTCCTGCCCCAGGACCTTTGCACAAGCTGTTGACTGACACAGCTCCGCCCCTGCTCTTCTGGTCACTTAAGTCTCAGGGGGCCTTTCCTGGCCACCCCAGGGTGGCCACATGTGCCACTCCCAAAGCCTGGGTCTCAGGTGTGTGTGATGAACCCCTCAGAGCAGAGCCTGCACGCACTCCGTCCTCTTCGAACGAGTGTGTGAGTGAGGATAGGAACCACCTTCACCCCAGGCCGAGAGGCTCTGGCTGGCCCCTCTGCGGGTGGGTGTGCCTTCTGTCCTTCCAGGGATCCCGAGGGACCGCTGCCCAGCTGCAGGTTCTGAGGGGGCCAGACGGCCGGGAGCACACTGAGGGGCTGCTCGGGGGAGCCCCTTGCCCACCCCAGGGGCTGTTTCTTGCCCTGACCCTCTGGGGTTCAAAGGGACCTTGGGGGGCCGACCCAACCCACAAAGAAGGAAATTCTTTTTTTTGTTTTTTTTTTCCGGGGGTTTATTGGGGAGGCGGGGGGGGGGGGGGGGGGGCTCCTGTTAACTCTTTCTCCCCTGAATTTAATTGTCCCCCTTCCGGCCAGTCTCCTCGGGCTCCCGGCGCCTGGGGAACCGCTTTCCTGAAGCCGACTCCCAGTGGGGGGAGGGACTTAAAAGCACAACAAATCAAAGCCACGGCTATAGATAAGCCCAAGTGTGGAGTCTGAACCCGGAAACGTGCCCCCAAGCTGGTTCCTAACGGGGGAGGGGGGCAGACCAGGAGCCAGGGGCTGGGCTGGGACCCTGGGACCCGGAGGGGGGGGGGGACCCCTCCCGGTAGCTGGGAGGAGCCAGGCTAAGCCCGTGGGTGGCTCTGGGGATCCGGGGCCGGCCGGGGGAGTGCGTCCGCGCAAGTTTTTCCCATGACCTCACCCGGAAGGGCCGAGCACGGGAGGTGAGCCACCCCCTGGAGCCGCTGTCGGGCTGGGGGTGGGGGGCTGCCAGTGCCCCTGCGTCTTCTTCCAAGGCTCCTGGAGCAGACAGATCCGTGCAGGCGGTCCTGAGCCCCCCACTGCCCTCGTACCCACCTGCCCGCGGCAGGCCAGACCACCCGGCACGGCCTGTGTGGCCCACGGCACGGCTCCCCTGCAGCCGCTGTAGAAATGCGGGCCGGGGCTAAGCAGACGCAGGGGCCCCGCCCGGGGGACACGGGCGGCCCCACGGAGGGTCCCTCTGGGCCGGGCGGAGTCATCCCCGTTGGCAAAAAAGGAAACTGAGGCTGGAGGAGGTGGAATGACAGCCACAGGCAGGGGGACAGATCTGGGCCAGGCCTGTGGCCGCCAGTGACTGCCTCTCGCCAAGTGCCCTCTGGAGATTGGGGACCTAGGCGGCTAGGGTGGGGGGCGCCCGACACAGCCAGAGAGGTAGCCTCCCTCTCGGGTCGCCCCCACCCTCCCCTGGAGGGGCTGGACTCCGCCCCCGACTCTGTTCTCACAGCCCCGACTCCCACACTGTTCCCGCGCCCACATCTGTCCCCCCCCCCTCCTGGAAACACCAACCAGATGTTGGGGCTGCGGCCCGTTGGGGGGGGGGGGGGGGGCGGCAGGAGGAAGTGGCTGGGCGGGGGGAATGTCGGCCCGGAGTGCAGGCAGGCCTGGCAGGGCTCAGAGCTGCCCCGGGGCCTTCAGAGAGAGAGAGACAGACCAGAGCCCATGCTGCCCACCCCCCCGTTCAGATGGGGGGGGTACCGAGGACCTGGGAGGCCCCAGGGCAGACCCCACCCGGGCTGGGGGAGCACAGGCCTCCTTTGGGTCCCGGCCTTGCTGCGCCTCTGCCCCCCGGAGCCCGCCTGTCCGCAGGGGGGCACCCTGGCGGTCACCGCGGAGTGTGGGTGCTGTGGGTGCGGGCCCCACCCGACCCGTGGGTCATCACGGAGGCACGGAGTGCCTGCCTCTGCCCGGGGACACCGCGGCCTCACGTCACCACCTGCCCCAGAGCGCCGTGTCCTCCAGACCCGGGCCCCGGAGCCTGACGACAAGCCCGTTCCTGCCCCGCACGTGCAAGCATACATGTGCAAACGCACACACGCACACACCCACCCACACACGCGTGCACCCGCAGCACACACGTGCTTCAGGACACGCACACTCACACCGGCACATATGCGTGTGGGTCACACACACGTAAAAAGCTGCACACTCACCTCCCCACAAGCCTGTTGCAGGATCTGTACCGGGTGCTGGTCAGGGAGCGGGAGGGACCCAAGAGGTGACCGCGAGGCTGCGTGATGCCCAGGGCGGAGGTGGGGAGACAGGGCACCGGCCCAGAGCCCCCGTGCCCCCCAACCTGCTCCCCGCACAGAAGGGCCAGGGCCAGCTCCCCAGGGACATCTAGAGGCACCTCCTCCCCAGGGTGGGCCTCCGCCTGGGCAGGGTCCTTGAGAACAGGACCCTCAGGTCCCACGCACAAAGTGCATATGTCACCGGATAAACAGTCGCCGGGTATTTCCTGCCTGACCCCGGCCTAAGCGCGTGAGTGTGCACGACCCTGTGCCTGGGAGACCGTGGGAGAGCGGTGTGTGCGTGCGAGCGGGCCCAGCCGGGACCCCGCAGGAGCCAGGGCATGGCCGGCGGCCGACCTCCCCCTTCCCGGTTTGTGGGGCGGGCTGGGGGCCTCCCGCAAGGCTGTGCCCCTTGCTGGTGGGGCTCGGGCCCTGCCGGCACCTGGGCTCTGGCCGCACGGGGTCGGCTCCTACTCAGCTCCGCCGGCCTCGCCCCCACCGGCCCACCGCCCGGCTGCCTCCCAGCCTGTGCCGGGAGGGGACCTCCCGGGGCCCCACAGGCCTGACGCGTGGTGCACGCTGGGCAGATACTCGAGGAGCGAAGGGGTGAATGCCCACACGAAGAAGCCAAGGGCAGGAAGGTGGTTCAGGCCCAGGAGGGAAACGCACGGCCCATCACCCTGCCCCTTCCGGAAGGGCCCTGCTCTGCACCCCTGCCCGCCCCCCGCCCCACCTCCAGGGGACCGGCCGTGGCTGGCCTCCGACCCAGTGTGCCTGTGCCCTCCCTGTCCGTCTCCCGTCCCGTGGACGCAAGCTCCCGGGCCCCCAGAATCGGGAGACTGGCCCGACGCACCCGGGCCCGAATCTGTAACCACTCAGGTGGGGGGCGGCAGCTGTCGCCCCGTCCAGCGTCCCTGCTTCGCCGCTCCCTGGAGGGGCCGTGGGGGCAGGGCAGAGACGGTGTGACGGGAAGTGAGTCAGGTGTCCAGTGACCAGGCCCAGACGGCCACTCACTGGCTGTGTGACCTTCAACAAGTTGTTCACTGTCCACGGGCCTGTGAGTAGGGAGACCGTGGCTCCCTGCTGCTCCTGCTGTGCTGGCCTGTGGCCCCGTGACCGTGACCCGAGGCATGCAGGGTGGGCCCAAGTGAGCCTCCCGCCCCGTGGGAAGCCCCGGTGAGGTGGAAGGAAGGCCGGCTCCAGCCAGCCCGGGGGAAGGGTGAATGCAGGGACGCCCCGGGAGCTGCTCATTGTGGCCAGGCCCACGGGAAAGAGGGAGGAAGTTGGGGGGTGGGAAGCCCTGCAGACCCCAAGCAGAGAGAGAGAGAGACAGGCCGCCGCAGGTGGGGCGGAGGCCCAGCCTCCCGGCCCACCCCCCGGAGACGGGTCAGCGCCCAACAGGCCAGCTAGATAGTTGCAGCCACTGAGGGGAGGCAGAGAAGGGGACACGGCCTTGTGCCTCGGGAGACTGGCGGCTGGGAACTCTGACACACCTGGGTGGGGGTGTGGGAGGCCCCAGGAGGCTCCCTCTAACCTCGTGCCTGGGGGACATCTGACGATTCTCTGGGGCCGCCTCAACAAAGCTCCACAAGCGTGGGGGCTTAAAACAATAGAAATGTATCCTCTCCCGTTCTGGGGGCCAGAGTCCGGAGTCCCGGAGTGGGCAGGCCGCGCCCCCTCTGAAGGCTCCCAGGGAGGGTCCAGCTGCCGTCGGTCGCCGGCGATCCCCGGTTTCCTGGGCTCGTGGCCGCGTCCCTGCTCCCCGCCCCCGTGGCCTGCCTCCAGAGAGTCTGTGTCTGTCCTCCTCTGAGGAAGCCCCTCACCGCATTTAGGGCCCACCCTGGTCCAGGAGGAGCTCATCTCCAGATCTTTACCTTAATTACCTCTGAAAAGACCCTTGTTCCAAATCAGGTTCCATCCTGAGGTCTCAGGTGGGCATATTTTGAAGGCCACAACTCCACCGACCACAAATACCACGGACCCTCCGTCCAGCACAAAACATGTCAAGTGCGGCCCCTCGCGGGGCACCTCATCGGGCCCCCAGCAACCCTCAGGGCAGAGTTAGCTGGGGAGGGTGTGGAGAAAGGAAAGGACACCTGGAGGACGGAAAGGCAGAGACAAAGGCCAGGAGGCAGGGCGGGGGCGCCGAAGGAGAAGGCCGAGGCCCAGGAGCAGGTGGGCCCTCCCCGCCCCGCCCCTCCGGTGACTGTCAGCTGCGTGAGGCTCCTGGCCGCACGTCTGCACCTGTCCCCCTGTCCCCGCAGGTGGTGGCCCTCCTGACTGAGGAGGTGGGAGGCCCTGGGCCCTGCGGCCCAGGGGCGGGGACGGCAGTGGCCGTGGGCAGGGCTAGGGCACGGAAAGGAGACACCCCCCGTGGGCCCGAGGGCCTGGGAAGCCTGTGGCAGGTGCGTCCCCAGCCCCCGCAGCCCAGTCAGGGCCGGGCTAAGGTTTCCCGAGCTGGTGCCGGGGCTGGGCCGGGGCCTCCCCAGTGCGGGCCGGCCCGCGGCCCGGCTCCCAGGGCGCCGCAGAAATGTCCTTTTGTTGGCTGAACAAAGCAGCTTTGAGCCGGGCCCTTATCTCGGGCTGCGGTGAGATGGGACACCACCGGTCGGGGCAGGAGCCAGCGGGCCGGCTTGGACGGGAGCCCCCCAGGCCAGGGGCGGCAGGGAAGGGCCGCGGAAAGGGGGTGAGGACAGGCTGAGCTGCTGGGGTCTCCCACCGTGAGGGGTCTGTGTGGGCTCATGGAGGGCACGGCGGGACCATCGGCTAAGGCCCAGGCAGACACAGGTGGGCACAGTGGGCACAGAAACACACAGGCTGGGCCAGGATGGGGGTGACGGGGGCCCAGCGGGCCCAGGGCTGCTCGCCCCTGATTCATGCCTAGATCCCTCTGCAGACAAAGCCCCTGACCCTGGACACCCTGAGAACAGGGCCAGGAAAAGTGACCTTCTGGAGTCCTCGGTGCCCAGCCTGCGGCCAGCCCAGCAGTGTCCCCGGGAGCTCAGAGGCTGAGCCAGGTGGCAAGGCGAGGTGCCAGCCAGACTGTGAGCTGGAGGGGACAGGAGGTCAGGACCCCTCATTCCGTCCCGCGTCTGTGACCGGCTCGGGAGCGGCCGCCCCCGATCTGTGTGGCGAGCTGGAGGGCCCCAGGGAGCCGCAGACTCCCTCCCCTGCTACGTCAGGACCCACCTCTGGCCTCCTCGGTGGACGGGTCACCAGGAGGGACCCCGGTGGAGAGGGGTGGAGGTCGGCCGGAAGCACAGTGACTCGACCCCATCGCCCCAACACGGGGGAGACGGCTCAGGTGGACTGTGTCCGCACAGGCCTGCAGGGCGCTGGACCCGAGCACGCCGTCCGACTCCTCCCCCACGAAGCCCTCACTGCCTGCCTCTCTCTCTCCCTGGTCTCTGTGTCTGGTGCACAGTGAGGGAAACATCTACCGGCTGAGTGAGGGAGGCGCAGGGGGGGCCGCTGGCCCAGGGAGCGGGGGCTCCAGCAGGAAGCTGTCTCTGTGGGCCCAGACACTGCCCGGCCCCTCCTGAAGGTGGGGACAGGGGAGCCTGGGCCCGAGCTCATCCCCTCCGAAGACGGGTCTGAGGCTGGAGTGGGGGTGCCCTGCCGGGTGAGGGCCACTCCGGGCAGACACCCTCCCTGCCCCCCAGACTCCTCGGTCACGGAAAGCCACCCTGGGGGCTCAGTGGGGCTGGGAACAGGCAAGACCAACCGCCCAGGGTCGGGGCAGGGGCCCCGCCGGCCACGCTCAGCGGCTGTGATTAGGTCTAGTTGGAGACGAGCCCCAGAAGGACCGCTTTGTGCCATACGGAGCACCTCCCAGCCAAGCCCCCGGCGCTGGCCCTCCGCTGGCCTCCCCCAGTGTAGAACCTCCCCGGGGCCCCGAGGAGGGGGTTGGCCTCAAGTAGCAAATGGTCCCCTTTCGCCTGTGATTAGGGTCCTTCTGTTTTCCTTTCCTCCGCCTCCCCCTGACTTTCCCGCAAGCACTTTTGGGCATAAAAACACCTTCACGGGCATGACAGTCGCTGGACGCCTGCCCCGAGCTCCTAGCCCGGAGGGGCCTCACGCACAGGCTCTCGCCAACACGGGCCCCTGGACTGGAGACGGTTTCTCCCCCAAATTCCCAGGCTGGCTTTGTGACCCCGGCATCTCTGGGGCCGGGCGGGAAACAGCCTTGCTGGGTCGTGTGCTTCGCTGACTTCGACCAGGGGACACTCGCCGGGTCATGCAGAGGCTTGATTTTATTTAGCACGGAAACAGTCTCGCGCAGACGCAGCCCCCGCGTCCTGGGAAATGACGGTCCCCGTGGGGCACTGGGTGTGGTGGCCCGCGTGGCGGTGGGTTCTGCGCGCACTCTGGCTTTCCAGAGAATGTCCTAGCGGAACCACGGAAGGACGGAGGTAGGCGGCCCCAGAGGCAGGGCTGGCAGAGGGCCCCGAGCCCGGCGGGGTGGCCGGGGAAAGCGACCACCGCGGAAAGGCGACGTCCGGGCGTGCGGCACCTGGGAGGCCGCCACCCTCCGCCTGCTGTCCCGAGACCCCTCACAGAGGCCTCTGTGGGCGTCCCCTTGGTTTGCGGGATCCTTTCTTGGGGCGCCCCCTGAACAGTGCGGCTGTTCTGGAAGACTGGGTGTCGTCGAAGGCCTTGAAGCTCCACAGGCCCTTTGCTGCCGACTCCCTGCGCCCCCAGCCCCACCGGCCCGAGTTGTCGGCCTCCAGCCTGGGGTTTGCTTATCCCGTGTCTCTGTTTTCATCTCCCCCCTTCGTGAGTTCATCCCTCTGCAAATACGTTCGAGGACAGAGCCTGCTGATCTTGTCACCTGCGCTCTGTGTGACCCGGCCACAAGGGAGAGAAGGACGCGTAGAAAGTGTCGTGACGGGGGCTAGACCCACAGACAGAAGATCAGCACTTCCGATGCGGGGGCGAGCAGTCCTGAGGAAGCCGGAGGCATGATGGGAACGTGGGACGAGCTGCAGGCAAAGGCGGTGAGGGGACCGGCCAGCCAGGAAGGGACGTAGGGAAGGGTGTTCTTGTCAGAGGGAACAGCCAGTGCAAAGTGGTAAGGCAGGTTTGGAGCGAAGTGAGGGAGGGGGCTCTGGCCGCTCCACAGAGCACAGTGAGGGCAGGGAGGGGGCCCAGTTAGAGGCCCCCAAAATAATCCAGTGGGTGGGGACAGAAAGGGTGCTTTATGGGGCGCCTGGGTGCTCAGTCGGTTAAGTGTCCGACTTCGGCTCAGGTCATGATCTCACGGTCCGTGGGTTCGAGCCCCGCGTCGGGCTCTGTGCTGACAGCTCAGAGCCTGGAGCCTGTTTCAGATTCTGTGTCTCCTTCTCTCTGTGACCCTCCCCCATTCATGCTCTGTCTCTCTCTGTCTCAAAAATAAATAAACGTTAAAAAAAAAAAAAAAAAAGAAAGGGTGCTTTGTGGCTTCATTCTGAAGTCTGAGTTGGTGGGATTTGCCAGTGGTTGAAGAAGGGGGCGGTTGAAGCCCATGCAGGGGATGGGGGGGTGCCCCAGACTGAGAGGGATGCTCACCGGGCACAGGGGAGGTGCCCGCTTGGTGCCGGGCGCTCGGACAGGGGCCTCCGTGGGGAGAGGTCGCGGCCAAGACGCCAATGTGGGGTTTAGAGCCCGAGGTCAGTGGTCGTAGCAAAGGAGGCAGGGAAGGGGGCGGGGGCCGGGAGGGCGGAGACCAGAGGCCACGCTGCCACCGGGGCACCTTGGACAGCACGAGTGTGTTCTCCACCAGCTCTGAGACCACAAGGCAGACCAAGGCGGGCAGGGCCTCACTCCGCCCGGGGGTGGGGGCTCTGGGGGCGGGGGGAGTGTCTGGGGCCCCCCGGCGTCCCTGGCTGGGGCCGCCTCGCTCCAGCCTCTGCCCCGTCTCCGTCTCCAAGCAGCTTCTCCTCGGTGTCTGCGTCTCTCCCGTCCTATAAGGACACTTGTCACTGGATTTAGGGCCATGCTGATCCCGGGGGCTCTCATTTCAAGGTCCCCACCTTGATTACATCTGCAGAGTCCCTTTTCCACATAAAGTCACGTTCGTGGGCCCCAGGCATCAGGAGGTGGATGCGTCTTCCTGAATCCTTGGGCCCCCCCCCCCCCCAGCACAGCCTTGTCACCCAAGGGCAGGAGGGCAGGGAGGGGACGATTGCCGTGTCTCTCAGAGAGGATGGGTAGAGCACCAAGGAAGAGCCCCTGGGCCCAAGACGGGGACCCGAGTCTGGGCTCCTTCCCCCGCCCCCCGCACTTGCCCCGTCCTGCCTGGAGGCGGTGTCCCCCTTCCCCATGTGCTGAGCACGGCCTTGGGTCTAGATGTGCAGGCCCGAGGTAGGAGAGGCCCTGGAGCTGAAGACGGGCTGGACTCTGGTTCCCCATCCTGTGGGAACAGGCCCAGGCCTCAGGGTCCCCACGGGATCGACTGAGCCCCTTCCGACACCAGCCCAGCGTGGGCACCAGGGTGGGCAGGCTGGTCCGGGACCCGCCCCCGCGGGACTGCTTCGTCCTGTAGGACAGCGTGGCCATCCTGGGGGCTCTCCCTCACTTGGGAATCTCCCCAGACAAGACCGCATTGTCACCAGTGGTCCCACTCCAGAAAGGAGGACACAGAGCCAGGACCTCCGGGGGCCAGGCCAGGACCAGAGTGTGGCCTGCCTTGGAGCACAGGACCTTTCAACAGACCCAATGCACCCACCAGCCCCTCCACTGCGCTCACAGAATAACCCATAGAAAGAACCCCGGGCGGGAGAGGGAGCAGGGAATTGAACAGAGGGGCTGTCTTCTCCCGGCCGCCTCGGGCTCCCAGAGCAAGGAGGCATCTCTCTCTGGCGGGTCGCGGGGACGGGGTGGCGGGGTGGGGGGGGGGAGTGCTCCCAGGCATGGCCCCAGTGGCCCTGGAAGGCTGAGAGGGAATCAGCTTACAGAGCACCCCCACCACTCTCTTTGAAGCTGCCTGGTCAGGCTGGCAGGAGGCAGGAGGCCACAGTCAGTGGCCTCCCCACTCCAGGGACGGTGGCAGAGAGATGCTGGGGTTGGGGAGGGCCGGGGGTATCCCCCTGGGGCTCACACGGTGCCCCCGAGGGCCAGACCCCGGGTGCTCTGGGGCTGGGTCACCTCTGACCCCCTGTAGCCTCCCAGCTCCAGCCCTGGGACCCTCACGTCGCCCCAGACCCCTCTTGCTCACCTGCCGGGGGGGCTCGGTCACACCCCTGGAATGCACGGGCTCTTCTCTGAGAGCCCAGGCTTCCTGCGACCTCCCCCCACCCCGTGAGCTCCTTGTGGTTCCGGCACCCGCAGACCGTTCCAGAGCCACACCAGCCGGAGCTCTGGGACCCACGTCAACCAATCAAGTTCTCAAAACCCAGATGAGTCCCGGTCTTGGCACTGTGCCTCCCCGTCCTGTGGGCGGCTCTGCCCTCCACCCAGAGCCCAGAGACTGGTTCCCACGCTCTGCTAGTTCTGCCCTCGGGCCCGGGCTCGCTTGGCCCCAGGCTGCACTCTCCCTCGCCGGCTCCCTAATCCCTGCCCACACCTCCGAGAAGAGCACTTTTGCGAAACCTCCTCAAATCACCTGCTCGCACAACCCGCGTGCCTCCTGGCCTCCGGACCGTCGGCTCTCCCCTCTGAGCAGCTCGCACACGCACCCCCGCTGGATGTCCGAAAGGCGCTGGACAAAACGCAGCAACATCCTTGATTGTAAAAAAAATCACACTAGGGGCGCCTGGGGGGCTCCGTCGGTTGAGCGTCCGACTCTCGATTTCGGCCCAGGTCATGCTCTCGCGGTTCGTGGGTTCGAGCCCCGCGTCGGGCTCTGTGTGGACAGCTCGGAGCCTGGAGCCTGCTTCCGATTCTGGGTCTCCCTCTCTCTCTGTTCCTCCCCTGCTCATGCGCCCTCTCTCTCTCTCTCTCTCTCTCTCTCTCTCTCTTCTCTCTCTCTCTCCCTCTCTCTCAAAAATAAACTTAAAAATAATCATAATAAAATCTGACTGGACAAATACTCCCTTCACCTGATAAAATATCCTACCCCCAAACCAACGTCTTGCTCGTTGTGAATCTTCTAGAAGCAGAGCTGTGGAAGCCAGGAGCCGGGCTTCCCACACCGCACCACCCACACCGCACACTGTTCTGAGGCCCGGCCCGCACAATGACAGGAGAGAAAGGCGTAAAGTCAGAGCCGCTGGGAAAATGAGGAAATTATCATTATCTGCAGATGATTTTATTAAGCACCTGAAAAACAGAAAGATTTCAAACAATAAAAGAATTCCTTGAGACGGCAGGGACAAAACCAATCCCCTCCGTGTCCACAAACATCAGCCGGGTAGGTGGGGCGTGAGAGAAAAGAGCCTCTAAACGATGGTTATAAAAATGATAAAATACTTGGAAATCAGTAAGAAACATGTCAGATTCGCGTTGAGAGAGTTTCGCACACAACCGAGGGTCACGCACGGAGGAGGGTCTTGGCACGTGGGAAGGCCCAACCTTTCAAGGCCGACTTAATAACATGATCACGTCAATTCTCCTTAATAAATCCATCGTTATTAGGACACTTTGCTTTTAAAGTCTCACAGGTCTTTTTTTTTTTTTTTAATCTTTTAATGTCTGTTTATTTTTGAGGGACAGAGAGACCGAGCGTGAGCAGGGGAGGGGCAGAGAGAGAGGGAGACACAGCATCCAAAGCAGGCCCCAGGCTCCGAGCCGTCAGCACAGAGCCCGACGCGGGGCTCGAACCCACAAACCGCGAGATCATGACTTGAGCTGAAGTCGGACGCTTAACCGACTGACCCACTCAGGCGCCCCACACAGGACTTATTTCTAAATTAAACAAACTAATTCGAAGGTCCACGTGGAAAACTGAATAAGCAAAAACAACCAAGAACGTTGTGGGGGAAAAGAAGGATGTGTGACTAAGGACCAGATTTGCTGGCACTCAACAGGTGGTGCTCATCTCTCTGTCTTGTGAGGCAGGCAGCCCAGGGCTGTGGGGACTCCACGGTGTCCCAGACTCACGAGGACCCCTCCATCTCTCCACCCCACCCTCCTGTTGTGTGGTTTCCCTTCCAAGTTTGCCCGGTGGCCCGGCAGGGCTGCTGAAGCTCCAGTCATCACCCCTATGTCCCAGGCAGCTGGAAGGAGAAAGGAATGCATGCCGTCCGCCACAGGGCAAGTCTTCGAAAGTGCTGTACCTCACTTCCTCTCCCCTCTCACCGACCAGAACCTAGTCCCCGTGGCCGGGCCTGTCTGCAATGAAGCAGGGAAATGCAGATGCTTAGTGCTTTGTTGCCTCAAATAAAATCAGGCTACAAAGAAGGAAGAGAGAAGGTCATGGACGTTGGGGTGGGCTCCTGGGGTCTCTGCCAAAGGAGGGACGGGCCCCTCAGGCACGACATTTATCAAGCTACGATGATTCGAGCAGTGTGATACTGCACGAGAATGAGCCCAGAAACAGACTCGAATACACAGGAGAGCTTGGCGTGGGACACGGACGGGATTTCAAATCAGTGAGAAAAGATGGGCCACTCAAGAACCCACCGACACCCGGGGAGGCAGACAGCCATCTGGAAAGAACGAAGCTGGGTCTGTAGTCTCACAAAATAAATTCCAAACGGGCCAGGTTCCAAGGTAAACAGCAAAACCACAAAGCCTAGGGAAAAAAAAAAAAAAAACGACGTGGAAGAGATTTCTTTATAAACCTGAGGTGAGACCTTCTTAAGCGTGCCACCAAGTACCAAGACCAGTACAAAGACCACATCCACAAAAATGTTTCTTAAGCTCAAATACATAAAATAAAATTTCTGCATAACAACAACCCCCTGAAGCGGTCAAGGTCTGCCGTCTAGCAACACGGAGAAGCTACGTATCCATGGAGGCAGAGGGCTCATTTCCTTCGTATGTAAAAAGCTCCAACAAATCAATAAAGAAAAGTTAACTCAAGAAGGGAAGAAATGAAAACGCAAAGGGCATGAAGGGAGGGTCCGCATGAGAGGGGAAAGCTCACGGACGTGTGGAAAGACGCTCAGCCTCACTGTCGGTGACAGACACGCTCCCAAAGCCTCGATGATCGCGACGATCGCCGGTTCGCCTGTGTGACGGGCCACGGCTTTGTTACGCACGGCTGCGGGCCGTGAGGACCCAGGCTCGGCCCCGTCTGTCAGAGCTACCAATACGACGTCTGACCCAGTGGCCCCGCTTCCGGAGAGGCATCCTGCCCACTGGTGGTCCTGGGCTGGCCGGAAAAAAACCCAAAGTGCCCATCAGCGGACCGTACAAACCGCACGGCGGAACATTCCGTGGGCAAAGGAAGGCGTCCACGTTTTAAGACGGGGCCATTTGTGCGGCTGGCCCGGTGGGGCACAGAGCGGGCTCCAGAGGTGTGAGGGCACAGCCAGGACGGCCGGGGAGGCGTGCGCTCCACAGACACACGGGGCCCGGGCCCCCTGGCTGCCTCCGGTTCAGGAGCTGTGAGCCCCGGACGTGCTGGAGAGAAGCTCTCCTCGGCACCGTCCGGGCCCCACCGCGATCTGAACTACAGGAAGGCATTTCCGTTGGAAACACAAGGGCAGAGGGAAGCAGGCAGCAGCGGGGAGGGGGGTGAAGGCGGGCTGGGGTCTTGTCGAAGCCGGGCCACCTGCTCCAGGTCTGCGGATGCTGAGGGAGGAGGCGGGGGGCGGTGGGGTAGGAAGACACTGGCCCCCGAGCTCGGCCCCGACCACGCAGGCCCGCAGGACTACGACACCAGGGTCACGTGTAGTGTAGAGGGCCAGACTCCAAGGAGGGGCACCTCCCCGGCCGGGGGAGGGGAGGCCCGAGGAGCTGGCTGCCCTGTCCAGCAAAGGAAGTTCCCTTGGTGGCTGGTGACTCAGCCCAGAGATGGGGGCGGGGCGAGGAGACAGCCAGCCCCTCCCTCGGGCCCCCTTTCCGGGGGATCCTGGCCGGGTTCTTCAGCATCTCATTTGCATGTCCGTTCATCCTCTCCCAGCCTTCCCAGCCACCCCCGGACTGGGGCCTGGCCCCCCTGCCAGTCCCCCCTCCACACACACACACACACACACACCCTGCCCCTCCCCAGAGGGAAGGACAATGGTGGTGGGGAGGAGGTGGGGAGGGGTCTGGCTGGCCCGGCCAGGCTGGCGGGAACCATTGTGTGGGAGGCCCTGAGTGTTTGCATTGGAAGTGCCGCTGCTGAATGGGGCACAAGCATCCCAAGAATGCTGCCTGAGCCCATTGAGGGCCGAGCTCTCCGACACTGGGCCAGGCCGGGGCATCCTTGCCAAGCGTCTGAGTCTTCCTGTCACTCACACCTGTCAGGGCAGAAAGCGGAGAGGGATGAGACGGAGGGTTTG
This sequence comes from Panthera uncia, assembly GCF_023721935.1. NCBI lineage: Eukaryota > Metazoa > Chordata > Mammalia > Carnivora > Felidae > Panthera > Panthera uncia. The sequence continues at coordinate 89,980,310 of NC_064807.1, forward strand.
GGCGCCAGACAGGAGTGACCAAGGGCTACCAGGCACAGGGGTGTAGGTTGCGCACTGCACGACACCAGGGTGTGCCGTTCACCTGGGTAGCCACACCTACCAGTGACCCTGCGGCCTCCCAGCGGTCCCTGAAGTAAAACGGGACAGGAGATCCTTCCCTGAGAGGGTGTCTCTCGGCTCGAGGCGGGAAGGGGCTTAGAGGAGATGGGAAGGGAGACGGGGCAGAAGGAGGAGAAGGGAAGGAAACTTGGTAGCCTGCTGACTGGCAGGCTGGGGGCCGCGGGGGGTCCCACACACGGTGGTGAGTCCGTCCCGCAGAGCAAGGGGTGGCTGCTGGTTGCCCAGAACTTGCACCTGCTTCCTGTCTGTGGATTGGGGGTGGGTACCTGCCCCCCGGGGCATGGGAGGTGAGGGGGCTGGAGTGCAGCCAGTCTGGTTGGCATTGTTCTCGGGGATACAGGCCCTGGGCTACACTGTTAGGAGCGGGGAGGGGCACAGGGAGGGGCAGCTGGCAGAGGGAACTGGAAGGGCAAAGGCCAAGAGGCACGACGGGCGTGGGGCGCGATGGCAACAAAGGGGAGCGCCTCCAGGGCACCACTGACTGGGGGAGGCTGGCACACAGCGTGGGGAGACCAGGGAAGACACTGGCAGACTTGAGGGGAAAGGGGGCCGGGGGGCGGCCAGGAGCTGGGCGGGTCTGTCCACGTCCTCTGCCCTGGGGATGTCGCTCTATCCCGGAAGCAGCCCCGGAAGGGGCTGGGGGCTGCAGGGTCCCGACCAGCCTTGTCCTGGCTGCACGGCCCCTGCAAGGGGACATGCCGGCCGGGACAGGGGCTTGGATCAGGCCCGGATCCCTGGGAGGCCTGAGCTGGGGGAGGGCGACTCCTCCTTCCTTTCCGCGTGAGCCAGTGGCTGGGCCCCCGGCTGGCTCCCCTGGGGACCACGCGGAGAGGGATGGACATTCTCTGCCGCTCACGGAGACTCTCGCCCGCTCCGAGGGGACAAACGGAGAGGACGTAGCCCTCCCTGTCACACACTTGCTGTGCGATCTTGGGCCAGTGGCTCCCTGCTCCCTGCCTCAGTTTCTCACCTGTGACGTCGTGATGGCCGCCGTCCTGGCCTCTGCCGGGCCTCAGGCAGGACTCCGGGACTCTGGCTCCATCGAGTTGTCCGAGACGGTTCCCATCGGCGTCGGGACAGGCTCCCTGGCGGAGGTGGCGCCGGGAGTGGGAACGTGGCCGCAGGCAAGTGGGCCGGGGCCCCCGGTGGTGCCGGGAAGGCCGTGCGTTCACGGGGAGGAGGGGGACATCGAGGCACAGAGAGCACACGGAGTGAGGGAGGGAGAGAGGGGCAGGGGCCTCAGGAGCCCCGGGGGAGGCGTGACGGGGGGCTCAGTCCCGGCAGGGGAAGCAGAGGGCAGAGGGCAGGAGGACACGGTGGGGCAGGAAGAGATCACGGGGGCCCTGGCCACCAGGCCTGTCCAGTAGTGGTCGAAGCAACAGTCTGGCAGTCTGGGGTCATCCGGGGCACGCAGCCTGGGCTGCGGCTGGGGCTGGGGGGCCTGGCCCCAGTGCAGTGACATCTTCAGCAACAGCCTCTCCCTGACCACAGCCCCGACGTGACCCTGACCAGTGGAGCCCGTGCGCCCGCTAACCCACAGGAAGCCGAGCATCGCTGGGCAGGAAGTCCTCTCTCCCCTCCTTCCCTCACCCGGGCCAGGCCCGCCCCAGCAGGGCAGCCCCTCGAAGCCCAGGAGCCAGCAGGGTGCCCCATCCCCGACACTCGTGCACATGCGACCTGGGCACTGAGCAGGTGGAGGCCGGGGCCCGCACGCTCTAGGGTTCCCCTGCCTCTCAGGGGTCCGTCTCCCATCCGTGAAGCGATGCCCCTCCCCCACCGAAGGGCAGCACTGAGCTTGAGGGGCGCCTGGGGACAGTATCTGGGATGCGGCAGGAGCCGCTGCGTCTGGGGGCGACGACTGGGTGGGTGTCCAGCCGCCCCGGGGCGGACAGCCTCCAGCAGGCGTCCAGGACCCCCAGGGCTCAGGACAGCCGGAGGCAGAGGCGTCTGAACCACAGGCTCCCTCCGGTGCTGAGGTGGGCCCCACCTGAGGCAGTGCTACCGGGAGCCTGTCCCCAGTTTCGGGGGAGGCCCACGTGCCAGTTGGGGCCAACCGGAAGCAGGTCTCAGCCCTGGCGTGGGACCCGGCCCAGCTCCTGGGCTGTTGCTGGGCACCGGGTCAGAACAGGGCGAAGGGAGGCCCGGCCCGGGGTGAGGGGTCAGAGGGGCGGGAGGGGTGGGGTCGGGCCCAGATTCAAGCATCAGCCGCCCCGGATGTGGGAGGGAGGGCTGCCCATCTGGACACAGCCACCGGCGTGTCCCCAACCAAGGCCTGCTCCCCCACCTGTCCCCCCAGGCCTGGTCCAGACTTTGCCCGACTCCAGGGATGCCCTTGGGGAACAGAGACCCTTGGCCTTTTGAGCTGGGCCTCACCTTTCCCCACACCTAGGGCCTGTGTTTCAGAAAAGGGAACTGAGTCAGGGCGTCCGCTTTGCGGTGAGAGACCTGGGTTCGGACCAGGCCACCCCCTCCCAGAGCGGAGCTCGCTCACCTCCAGGGAAGGGGCACCCCCGCCGTTCCCTCCTCGTTTCTTAAGCTGAGGTGAAACTCACATAACGGAGAAGTGGCCGCTTGATTTATGCATTTACATGTTTATGTTTAAGATTTTATTTTTAAGTAATGTCTGCACCCAACGCGGGGCTTGAACTCACGCCCCTGAGATCAGGAGTCGCATGTGCTTCCGACTGGGCCAGGCAGGTGCCCCAAAAGTGGCCAAGTGAACAATTCCGTGGCGCCTGGTACGTTCTCTCCGTGGTGCAGCCGCCCCCACGACCTGGTTCCGGAACGCCCCCCTCGGCCTGCACCCGTGAACAGGGCTCCCTGTCCCCCAGCCCCTGGCCGCCACGCACGTCCTCGCCGGCCACGCGGACTTACCTCCCGGGACATCTCATACCCATGGGGTCCGGCTGCACGCGCCCCTCGCGTCTGGGCTTTTCCACGGAGCGCACCGCGTTCACGGTTCTTGGCGCCTCTGTGGCCTTCATTCGTTCCTTCTCGATACGTCCGTTCGAACCTCAGGCAGAGCTCAGCCCGTCCCCGCGGGGTCAGCCGGGGCACCGGTCAGGCTCCACCCGCACACGGCCCTGTGAGGGGGGCAGCACTGGCCCCATTCCCAGGCGAGAACGCTGAGGCCCAGGGAGGTCAGAGCGGGCTTCCCCGTTGAAGTGAGGCATCGCTGTGGGGGGGCCGAGGGAGCCTGGCCCAGTGCGGGCCAGCGGGGGGGGAGAAGACGCCCGCGCCCCCCGGCCTGATGATCCCGGGCATCCCGTGAGGACACTGACAAGGCCACGGTGCCGTTTCTCCTTGGTCACCCCAGAACGGTCTCCGGCACAAAGAACAGAGAGTACCTGTGGGAGCCTCGTGAGGCCCAGCACTGGCCAGGAGGCAGGGAGACTGGGAGGCCCGCCTTCCGGAGAGAACTGAGGCCGCCGAGGGGTTTGGGCAGAACGTCCAGGACCCGGGCCGCGCAAGGGAGAAGCTGGCACGTCCCCCTCGGGAGGCGAGCGGAGAAGCGGCCCTCGGGCGCCAGGCTCCTCCAGGCCAGGGGAGGCCCAGGTCTCCCTGCGGGGCTGGAGAGTCCCCACTCGAGACCGGTCCCTGGGGAAGGCAAGGCCCAGCCACGGCCGCTCTGGGAACGCGGTCAGGAGGGGGAGAGCGGCTCCCTGTGGGGACACCGGAGCCTGCTGAGGCTGCCAGAGGGGCTGCTCCCACAGGCCGGGTCCCCTCACCGTCCCCCCACCCCCAGACCCTGTGCTCCTCGGAGGCTCGGGGCCTCGGAGCCGCCCCCACGAGGAGGACTGTGTCTTACCCCAAGGTCAGCACGTGGTTTTGTCGGACGCCTGACCACCCAGGCTAGAGCTCCCTCCGCGAGCCCGAAGGTAGTACCCAAGGCCACTGACACTGGGGGCCTGGGATTCGAGTTTCTCCCAGGGGTAGACGCTCCGGGCTCAGTCCCTGCCCGCTCCCTCCCGCTCAGCCCAGCTGTTCTTGAAGAAGCCCTCACCGGTTCCCCGGGGTGGAGAAGCGACTCCTCCTGGCTGGTCACCGTGCTTGAGCCCCAGGACCTTTCTCGGGGCAGGGACGCCACACCCTGCCCCCATCTTCGTTAAGGCCCCCAGAGGCTCCGGCAGTGGGCGAGGGGGACACGGGTGGCAGGGGCCACAGCGCAGACCCCACAGCCGGTCTTACCGAGAAGAAACTCAGAAACCACTCGTGGTACAGCAGGTGGGCGCCTCGGCCCTGGCAGCGTGGCCCTGGCCGTGAGAAGAGGCCTCTTCCCGCCGGACTCCCTCCCTGAGCCCCTGCTACAGCTGCTGACCCAGGGACAGAGCCTGGAGCCCCAAGCCCCGGGGGCCTGGGTGGACGGCCTCTGAGTCTGGGGTGAGGTTGAGCCCATTAATCACATGATTTGGTAAGACGGTCCCCGCCACGGACCACAGACCGGAGCAGAACCACTGTTTTCCCACCGTTCAGCTCCCACGTGCGCGTGCGGTGCGTCCGTGGCTTTGGCCGCTCTGCCCGGCTGCCAGCCGAAACCCTCAGCTGCGGCCCCGCCGTGTTCTGCCCCGTCCACCGCCCATCACGGAAGAAGCATTTCTGACATTGCTGGAACTTTCCACAGACGTGACTTTGAACAGCTGCACGTTGTTCAGTTCACCAGACGCGCGGCGGCTTTCCTCGCCGGCCTCCCCGTGCACTTGGGTCGTTCCCAGCTTCTCCCAGTTATAAATAATGCAGCCGGAGGGGCCTGGGAGGCAGGTTTTCTGGGTTTCACGTTATTCCTTCAGGATAAACTCCCACAAGGAGAATCGCTGGCTCAAAACTATGAACATTTTATACTTGTTACTACACACGGATGTCAGAACAGATCCAGATTCCGTCCGGGACGGGGACGACCCTCTGCCAAGCCATCTTCTGCTCACGGGGCCGCCGCCCCCGCCCCACATCCCAGAGGCCCAGGAGAGGTGCGCCCTGGCCGTGCGGGCCTACATTGATGGGGCCCGACTCCACGTGGCTTACCCGATTTCCAAGAATTCTCACGGTATGGGGTGCCAGGGCCAGGTTTCCACTTTGGGGTGATGACTGAGAGGTCCCCAGAATCCGCTGGGGCCTGGGGTGTGCTGAGAAGGCCCTGGGGCTTCTGCACGGGGTCCACAGAAGGAGACGCTCTTGTTAGAGAGAAGCAGGCTGGGGTCAAGGCCAGGCCACCAGACCCAGAAGCAGATACGTGCCACTGGCCCCCCAGGGTCGCCTTGGACCAGTCCCTTCCCCACTGGGCCTCAGTTGCCCACTCACAGCTCCAACCGGCCAGCCGGGGCGGGCCGAGCCACACGATTAGGGGTCGGGGAGAGGGGCTCTCGTCCACGGAGGGGCCCACGCCACGGCCAGGCCACAGGGGGCCCCGAGAGCTGGCCGGCGACCTTGGGCTTCATCTGGGGTGTCAAGTGGGAGCCAGTCCCAGCCCGCGCTGTGGGCTCCCAAAAGCCACACGCGCCAGGTTCCCGATGTCAGGACCCTGAGCCTGAGAGCTGGCTCAGCAGCGTGGGGGTGGACAGGGACATTAAGAAGCCATCATTTCCTGCCCGTTTTAAACATTTTGTGAGACCCTTTGACCCAGCCCTTTCCTTTCTCCCTGGGCCTCCAGCGCCCCGTGGATTTTCCTGTTTACTGCACCCCAGAGGCTGGCCTTGACCTGGCTGTGCTGGAGCTAGTTCCCGAAAGAATTGTCAGATGCCATTTTCAGCCTCAGGCCCCCAGGTCCCGAGCAGCGGGGCCGGCTGGGGCGGGGCCCACACCCCGGGTCCAGGCCACACCGTCCCCTCCTCGGAGGCCCCTGCCGGCTTCTCCAGCCAGCCAGCCCCGCTTGGCTGTCCCTCCCGCAGGAAGCCGTCGAACCACAGCAGAGGAGGGGCCCTGCCGGGGGCTCAGAGCCCCCGCCTCCTCCTCTTCCTCCTGTGGTCAAGGGCCCCCGGCTGAGCCACAACAGGCTACCTACCTGTGCGGCTGTGGCTCCTGGAGGCCTAAACCCAGCGCCCAGAGCAAGGTGCAAGGCGTGCCCCAGGGCGTGTTCAGTAAACGCCCTCCAGGTCTGAACGTAAACCAAGGGTCTCAGAGTCTGGGATCCAATCCTGATAAACACATTTTCGAGGGTCAGTTTCGTTTGGGAGGAGGGCGATGACCCCCACCTTCCAAACCCCAGGGAGAGCCCTGACTGGGAGACAGTGTGGCTCAGGGGCCATTTGGTGTCTCAGTGACCAGGGTGCTCCAGGGAAGGGCCCCATGCGACAGCGTGAAGAACCTGTAAAGTGTCTTCCTTCCTTTGTGAATTACTGCTCAACGCAGCTTCAGGCTGAAGCTTCCCAAGGTGGCCTGTGGTCCCGGCAGGGCAGACAGTCAGGCTGAAAGAGCCTAAAGTCTTCGTAGCATCCGGTGCTCTCAGCCCAGGCCTCCTTCTTCGATCCCTGGCCGACCCCATGGTACGAGTGGGGCAGGAGGGAGTATTCCTATTTTCCAGAGGAGAAACGTAAAGGCTCAGAAAGGTGAGGTGACTCATCCATGGTCACGGAGTCGGCGAGAGCCAGAATGAAGCCTCAAACCCGGGGCTTCTCCTGCCAGGGAGGGAGGGGACGGTCCTAGGGGGACATTTCCTGTTCTGGGAGGTCTGGCCTTCCTGGGGGTGGGGCAGGATGCTGGGGACAGGGGCCCGAGGAACCCCCTGTGGAGGGCTGGCTGAAGACCCCAGTGCCAGGCGAGGCTGGGACCTAAGAGTGGGGAACCCCTCCCAGGTGAGGCCCCCAGACGACGTCCCACCCCCTCGGTCCAGCGAGGGCAGGGCTCCTTTTAGGCAGGGGTCCCACCCCGGGCAGGGTCTGAGCCAGCATCCACCGTCACCTGCCCCAGCTCTCTGTGGGGGTGTCACTGGCCCACTTTCCAGACCCCTCCGTGGAGGGGCCACGGAGACCCGGCCCGACCGAGGAGCAGCGGGGGTGCGTGGAGTCAGGGGACAGCGCAAGGGCCGGGCTGGTCTGTCCGGCTCCGGGCCAGCTCCCAGGCAGGGCGCGGGGCTGGGCGGCGTCCGGGGGGCCTCGGACACGCTGCAGCCTGGCTGCAAGGTGGGAACTCTCTTCTGAGAGTAAACAGAACCTGTGGCTTGGCTGGGGGCCTGCGGGGGCCTCCGATTCCTGCCGTGAGGCTCTGAGGTCCCCCAAGCCCCTCGTGCGGAAACACCTGCGCGGCCCTGGGACGGAGGCGGCGGGCACGGTTCAGCGTGTGGGAGAACACCGGGGCCGGGCCGCTTCCCGAGTGGAGCCGACACCCGCCCCTCGACCAGCGGCCTGGCCAAACAGCCCCCGCCGGGCCCGGGTTGAGGAAGTGTGCGCGGGGGCGGGTGGGGCGTCCGAGTCTGGAGGGAGGGTGCCCGCCGCGGGGCCCGGGTGGGGAGGGGGCCGGTGGCGCGGCCGCCAGCTGGGCCGAGCGACCCAGCCGGGCCCGGGTGGGGAGGAAGGGGCCGGTGCGGCGTCTGCCGTGACGGGCTTTGGCCGGGGGTCTGCACCAAGCCTGAGGTTGCTGGCCCCGGGGGCTTTCTCAGGCTCGAGTGGCAGCGGCACAGAATCCGGTGAGGGCGGCGAGCGGGCCACGGCGAGGAGTTGTTGGCTGCTGTCCGACCCGTTCGCGGGCCAGCTCGGGAAGCCCTGAGCGGTCCTTCACACGCCAGCTGGACGGGCGGGCGGCAACTTGCCCCTGCCAGCGGGCTTCTGGAGAGGTCTGAGGAGGGAGACGGGCTCCCGGTGCCGTGCTGAATGCTGTCCTCTCCTTCGTGGGCTCCGTGTCCCAGTGGGCTTGCAGGTGGGAGAGCTTGCCCAGCCTCTAGCAGGGTCACCGTGAATAAAGGGAGAAGATGAGTATTTCATTGCTTTGTAAACAGTATATTCCTGCAAAGATAAGTGGGGTTGTGAAGAACAGCGTCAGGTGTGGCTGGATCCAGGGGATCCAGTGATGGCATCCGGACTTTGTCTCTGTCTGTCTCTGGGCTCCTCGGGCTCCACTCCCCACGGTCTGGCAAAGACACTTGTGTCCCCCCAGCTCAGCCACGCTTGTGGTAATGGACTGTCCTGGCCAGCCTGGGCCACATGCCGACCCTTGGATCTGGAAGTCCAAACACGGGGGCAGGTGACTGGGCCGGTGGTGGGTCTGCAAACCACAGCTGTCCACGGAAGGTGCTGACCACGAGCCAGACCCAGACTCACTGAAATCCACTCGGCTCATTCTATCCCCTCCTAGGTCCCGGGAGTGAGCCCATTCTACAGATGAGGGGCCTGAGGCTCAGAGCGGGAAAGGCACCCACCCAAGCCCCCCGGCTTGCTTGATGCGGCCAAGAGGAGGCGTGGATCAGGGGTCCTGACCCCAAAGCCCGCGAGACAACCCCGAGTTCTCCCTCGGGCTTTAGGGATGATTCTGGAAACTGCCAGCTTGGAAGTCCCCCTCACCCCCGCCCAGGGCTTGCTTGCCTGCTGCCCTCCTGTTTGGGGTCGCCATTTGGGGTGAAGCTTCTCGACCTGGGGCATTCGTGGGGTCCTGGGAAGAGCTCAACTCCGTGGGACAAAATTCTGGCTATTCTGGAGACGGGTCTCACCTGGGGGCAAACGGCATTTGTACTCGGAAAAAATTCTGTGTAAATGTGAGCACACAGACTCCGTTCCGCGGGAACAGCTGACTAGCGGGGCAGTTGGGCACAGCTGCTGCGGGCGTCCCTCGAGGGGCAGCCCAGGGCCCCTGGGACGAGGCTCTCCGGAGGCTTCCCTCTCCGCTCCTGGGTGCCAGGCTGCACAGGAGACGCGGGAACAGAGGGCAGGAGCACGTGAGTGTCAGCATTCCCCCACACTGTCGCCTGGACAGGTAAGCGGCCGACTTCGGCTCGGGTCACAATCTCGCGGTTCGTGGGTTCGAGCCCCGCGTCAGGCTCTGCGCCGACAGCTCAGAGCCTGGAGCCTGCTTCGGATTCTGCGTCTCCCTCTCTCTCTGCCTCTCCCCTGCTCATGCTCTGTCTCTGTCTCAAAAATAAATAAACGTTAAAAAAAAAAAAAAAAAAGATGACCACAATTTCTCCCCACAACGGTGGGGCCAGCAGTCGGATGGCGTGTTTAGGGAAGGCTCATGGAGAGGGGCACTGTGGGGGGCTCCTCAGATGCATCTCTACCTCTAACGCAGGCCCGGGGGGTCCGAGACTGTCCCCCTGGGGCTCCGACAGCACACAGAAGCGCCTGTTTCATTGAGAACGTGGCCTCCGCTGGGGGTCGTAGGCAATGGAACTTTCTTTATGCTTGTTCGTTTCGTTTGCGTTTTTACAATGGGGGGGAGGGGGATGCCATTTTCTGTTGTGTAAAAACACGTAACGGGGACATACAAATATGTTTATTTTTCCTCAGTTGGTGTTGAGGTGAGAAAAAAAGTAGCTTCCCACAGAAAGACCAAAGAGTAAAAGCCGGGGAGGCCCGGGCCCTCCAACCCGCGGACAGTGTGGCTGTCCCCGTGTCTCTGCCCGCCGGGTCCCTGGCCTCGGGGGGTCGGGGCCCTCCTGCATTTCCTGAGCAGAGGGTCTGTCCCACTGGGAGGGGTCCTGCATGGGAAGCCACCTCCCAGGCTCCGAGCTCCACGGGGCCTCCTGCTGGGGGGGGGGGGGCCCCCGGGGGGGGGCCGCGGGGGGGGGGGGGGCCCCCCCCCCTCGCCCGCCCCCGCCGTGTTTCGGGGGGGGGGGGGGGGGGGGGGGCCCAAGGTGGTGCCGGCCGGGACTGGATGGACCCCCCACATTGCCCGGCACCTTCCTTCTTCAGGGCCTTGCTCAGGACGGGGCCGCATGGGCCACAGGGGCAAGAGTGTGAGCATCTGTCCAGCAGGAAGCTGGTCTGAGTTTCAGGCCGCCCCTCAGGCTCCCGGGGTCCCCACTGGGTGTCCTTGGGAGCGCCCACAACACAGGAGTCCCGCAGGCCTCGGCCCAGAACCCGCCCCAGATTTGCCCCTCCCCTCCCCTCCCCCACTGTGGCCCTGAGCACAGGCCCGTTTGGACCCCTCGCAGGGACAAGATCTGGGCCACTCCACAGGGACCACCTCCCCCGCCGTCCTCAGTCTCCTTTGTTTCGCTTTGTTTCGTTTTAAATGTTTATTTATTTTGAGAGAGAGAGAGAAGGGGAACATGAGCGGGGGAGGGGCAGAGAGAAAGGGGGACAGAGGATCCAAATCGGGCTCCAGGCTCCCAGCCGTCAGCACAGGGCCCGACGCGGGGCTCGAACCCACGAACCGCGAGATCATGACCTGAAGTCGGACGCGTAACCGACTGAGCCCCCCCCCAGGCGCCCCTCTCCTTTGGGACCCCAATTCCACGCCTTTGCATTAGAAGATGGAGCCCACTGAGGAAAGGCCAAGACGAGGGTGTGGGGGCTCTGCATACGGTGATGTCCACACCCCCGCTTGCTGGGCTGGGAGACCCGGCGGCCACAGAGCTAGCTGAGCCCCCCTCGCCCGGCTCTCCCGTGGCTCCTCAAATCCGAGTTGGGGGCCAGCGCGGACACCGACCCCGAGCGGACGGCGGGCACGGCCCAGGCTGGGCTTTCAAGGAGCCGGCTCACCGACATTCCAGAAGACCAACACTTTCCTCCTTCTGCGGAACTGGGAGGCCCGGCTCCTCTGGGGGCTGCTCGGCCGGGCCTCGGACGAGGCACGTCTCCCCGAGGAGAGAGGAAAGGTGGGCAGGCCGGGCACCTGTGCCCTCCTGACTTCTACCTGAGTCCCACGGAGCGTGAACCCCCCCTCGCCGACCGCCACTCACCTGTTCCTCCGGGCCGCTCTGTCCCCTCCCGGGGAGGGTTGGCCCGGGCTTGGGTGGAGAAGACAGGACAGGGGCACCAGCTCAGAGGCACAGCTGGCCCCCACGGCTCTTCTGGAAAGCCTGGAGCTCCCGCCCCAGGCAGGGGGTCGGCCCAGTCGGGGCCTGAGTTTGGGGACAAAGCCGGTTCGAGTCCAACAGAGTGTTCGCCCTGGCGGGGGTTGGGCCTCCATCTCTCAGCCCTCCCCGTGGCCCGAAGCGGGGTGATAGGACACCGCGGACCGCGGACACGGAACACAGACTCCCGCAGCCCCCAGAGAGCCCGGGACCGGAGAGAGGCTCCCCCTGCTCCCCGTGACGACGAGGTGAGTCCCACTTTAAAATGTCCCGGACGTCAGGGATCTGGTTATGCTGCTTCATCTGAAGAGGGACCGGCTCGTCCACGTGGCCACAGCGGTCTTGTAGGCAGGGGACTGAGAACCTCTGCCCTCCCCACCCTCCCGGGACGCCCCCGTGGCCCTCGCCCCCTCGCGCCCTCGCAGCCTCGGGCCCAGGACGAGACTCACACACCGTCACCGCTTGTGTTAGTCCTCTGGGGCCACAGTAACATGTGCCATGAACTTGGAATCTTCAGACAACAGAACTTTATTCTCTCCATTCTGGGGCCAAAAGTCTGAAATTGAGGGGCTCTCTCCGGAGGCTGTGGGGTCCCTCCCACAACGGGCAGGCGGTCCTCTGTGCTCCTGTGCTCTGCCTCCCCGTGGTCTCCCTCGTGTCCCGTGTCCAAATGTCCCTCTTCTCAGGACACAAGCCACTGGACGAGGGCCTGGTCTGCTCCAGTCTGACCTCGTCTTCATTGTGTCTGGGGCTCAGTCACGGGTTCCGGGGATAACCCGTCCCACATCTCCTTGGGGACGCATTCCAAGTCCTAACGGTCCAGGAGCCGCAAACGACAAACCAGGACTCGCCTCCCGGCGGGCAGAGCCACGGAGACGTGGCACGGGGACACTGCTGAACTCACCCGGATTTTCGTCAAAGGACCCACCGCGAGCCTGCCGCTGCCACGGCCCACAGGCTGAGACACGCGCGAGCACTGGCAGTCACCGGTCCCTCGTGGCATCCGCGGTGGGTCCCCGTAGAAGCGGAGGGGTAGGGCGAGGGCAGTACAGGAGGGAGGGTAGGGGGCTGCTCTGCCAGAACGTTCTTCCCCAGTTACCTCCACGGCCGGCCCCTGGCTTCCTTGGGTCTCTGCTCCCGGGTCACCTCAGAGAAGCCTCGTGCACTGACCCCCCCCGCCAGAACGCCCCCCTCCTGCCCCCCAGCCCCGCACACTCCGGCCTGTCGTCTTCCTCTCTTCCTCCCCCTGGAGCATGTGCACCGTCCCCCACCCACCAAGAGCCACCCGGAAGGGATGCTCTGGGTCACCGTCCAGCACAGCGGGAAGGCACCCCACAAATACACTCTGAGGCCATGAAATGCTCTCTCCCCGGCCCAGCCAGGAAACAGCCCGACAGGCTCCCCAACGCCCCTGGCTCAAATCCTTCCGGCAGCTTCCCCGTGGCTGCCCCTCTGCCCGGGCTGCGGTCAGCGGGGTGGGGGCCAGGGGGAGACGCTGGTGCTCAGGGGGCCTCTCAGCGCAGGACCGGGCGTGTGCCCGCCGACCTGGGGGATAGACAGACAGATGGACAGATGGACTGTGGGCAGCGCGGCGGTAGCCTGGGTCAGGGCCGTGGAGGGACACGCGCTCCCAGAGCTCCCGGGCGGCGGGGGCAACTCGGCATCTCCTTCCCTTGTCCTTCTCCTGAGCGAACTCCAAGGCTTGCCGGGCTAAGTGAGAAGCCGAGGTTAATACGACCTCACTCAGACCCCCCCCTCCGACTCTGGGCGAGGAGGCCGGGCAGCCCCCATGCATGAGGGCCTCCAGGGAGGGAGGGGGCAAGTGAGGGCGCGTCCCTTGCACGGCAGCTGCCCACCTCCCCTGGTACGGAGGGACTTCCCAGCTTGCCTACAGTTGCCGAAAGGTGCATGGCACAAAGGGACCACCGTATTGGCTCACCCATCCTGCACCAGCAGGGCCCCGGGCCCCTGTCGCCCCCACCCGCCTCCAGCCCTGTCCTCCAGGAACCGCTTTCCCTCCACGCACGGAACCGATCAGCGACAAAACCACTGAGTCCCTCCCCACCCGGCCTCACGGGGCAGCCACGGTGCTCAGCCGACACACGGCCCCCACCCCGAGCGGGGCACCGGCCCGAAGGCAAGTTCCCAGTGCCGGGGCTTTGGCCAGGAACCGGCGTCCCAGGCAAGGCAGGGCAGTGGCCCTAGGCTCCCATGTCCAAGTCCTGGCGGCCGTGAGGTCCCCGGGAGCACACAACCTGGTCTCATCACGCTTTCACACCCCTGCAAGTATTGTCTCATCCCTCGGCCCCAGCGAGAGTCCCGCTGATTTACGTTGTGCAGAGACCCTCAAGCCGCAGAGGCAGCTTCGGAGACAGGCTCCGGGGGGCGCTGGGGAGCCCTGGCCTCCAGCTGGCCAACGCGCTCTGGGCCACATGAAAGGCTTGACTTTCCCTGCTGATTTTTGAAAATTACTGCACTGAATGTTTACCAGTGAGATGCTGATTGTGATAAGGAGGCTGGAGAAGCCGAGGGAAAGGGGGCGGGGAGGGCGGGGGAGAGGGAGGTCACAAAACCCCCTTTCTGGGCACAGAGCTCCAATCCCAGGCACGTCCCACTGGCATTTGCCACCAAAGTGCCTGTTTTTATTTAAACGGCCCAGAGCAAGTCTCTGACTAAACCAACATTCCCACGCCAACACTCAGCAGCGCCTCTGGTTTTTGGCAATTTTTTTCCCTGAGCTGTCAAGGCAGAAATATAGAAGGATCCTGGTCTTACTTAAGGATGGTTGGGGGTTTTTCCCTTCCCCTTGGAGACGTGGAAATAACTCACAGATGTACTGTACCTGCTGATGTCTGGGCTCAGTGTTACTTCAGGAACACGACTCCCAGGGCGCCCTGTAACCCAAACCCCGATTTCCAGCCCCGTTTTCTTTTTAACAGGGGGCCATGGGGGAAGTGTGGGGGAGGACGGAAGTTCTAAACATGTTTAAATGTGTCGGGAGCAAATGGGAGGGAGCCCAGCAGCCCTGAGAAACTGGCTGAGGCTGACGGCAGAGCCCCACCTGGGCCGGGTGGGCCTTCGGGGCTCCTCTTGAGGGTTTCCTGCTGGGCCGGGGGGTGGGGGGACCCTCTATCTTCCCTGTAAAAATAAAAATGGACTTGCTTTGAAAGGGATATTTCCAGCTATTTTTAACCCCAGAAAGAAAGAAAGGGAAGGAGGAGGAGACGGAGGGAGGGAGGGAGGGAGAGGGGGAGGGAGGAAGCGCCCCCCCCCCCCCCCCCCCGACTCTGGAGGCAGGGGAGAGGGAGGAGGGACTCTGCAAGGCCGGCTTTTCCTTGAGTGACTCAGGCCCGTGCAGGCTCCGTTTCTACCAGAGCCTGAGGGGTGGGGCCAAGCAGTTTCGTCTCCCGGGGCCCTTTCTTTTTGGAGAAAGTTCTGGGCTGCAGCCAACAGGGCCAGGCAGGGTGGAAGGTCCCCAGAGCAGATCTTCCTTGCAGCCCCCCTGCCCCACAGGTCCTGCAGGGTCCCGGGACGCATGGGCTGAGGGCTGGTGCGGGCAGACCTGGGTGCCAGGCTGGGAGCCACGACCACCCTCAGAGCATCGGTGCCTGGTCTGTGACATGGGCATGGTGACGGCCTCCCCATTGGGACCCAGTCCCCTAGCCAGCCCCTGCCTGGAGGTGTCACCTGTGAGCTCCAAAGCCTTCTCAGAACCCACGTCCACAGTGTCCCTCCTCCACGAAGCTCCCAGATTTTCTCAGCATCTCAACGGGGCCCTAGAGTCCCCACAGGGCCTTTCCTCCTTGAGGCCTCAGCCGCCCTGGGGCACCCAGAGGTGAGCCACTGGGTGACCCAACACCAGGCCCGGCTCGGCCCTTTCCAGCTCTGTGGCCAGCTGAGGGAATCCAGGGACCTGGAGAAGTCCGAGTGGGGCTCCTCCTTCGCGGGGCTTGGGACGCCATGCAGTTAGGGCTTATGCCCTGAGCAGTGCAAGGGCTCCCGGAGGGAGGCAGGGTCTCTGTGTGGGTCTGTACTGTTCTGGCCACCCTGAAGCCCACTTCTCACATGACAAGCTCTGTGGCCCTCGGAGGCCACGCCAGTCAGTCTGCACTGGCTCACCTGCTCCGGGAGGCAGGCTACCTGTTGGGGGACTTGCCCGGGCAACACGGGCTCCCCAGGCTCTGGGCCTACCTCTGGGATGCTGGCCCTCCCTCCCGGGCCTTGTAGGGAGGAGGGAGCTGGCTCTGGCCCTGCACTGACAAGAGGCCTTGGGGTCCCAAGTAGTGACCACTGTGTGTGACAGGCGGACAAGACTGCCAGCAGGGCCCTGTGCAGAGGCCCCCACAGAATGAGCCCTCTGTTAGTCACAGGTCAGCCTGAATCTGTGGGGGGCCAGGACCACAGGGACAGGTCCAGGACCGCAGACCCCCTGGAACAACAGGTGAGCGGTGCGGGGACCATCCCGGGGGCTCTGGGATGGCTTCCTGGAGGAGGCAAAGCTAAGGAGGGAGGAGTCATGCCTGCGGAAGACAAGACGCGCAGACTGGCCCAGGGCAGATGCCCGGCACCTGCAGGTGGCCCCGGCCAGCCCGCTCCTCATGAGGACGGCGGGGCGCACACCCGGGCCTGGTGACAGGGGCCCCCTCGGGCAGGGCGCAAGGGCAACGAGGGATGCGAACTCAAGGCTCTAGCCTCCGCCCTCCCTCCTCAGAACAAGGGGGAGCCCTTGAACGGCTCTGCCTGAACGCGTCCCGGGGCACGCGCAGCAGGAAACAAGTGGAGCCTCACACGCGTGCCCCTGCCTGGAGACACGCTGCTCTGGCCGAGCGTCCAGCTCAGGGGACTGGGGACCTAGCCCTGGCCTGTCCACCTGCAGCAACGCCACAAAGCCACCAGATCCACATCCTGGAAAACACTCAGACCTCTGGGGAATGTTCCTGGCTGGTCTCAAGCAGAAAAATGTAGAAAGGACTTGGTAAAGGGGAAACTGAGGCCCAGGAGGCAGTGCTGGTCCCTTGGTGGGCCAGCGGTCAGAGTCCAGCGCTGGCCTGCGCCTGGCCGTGGCTCTTAATGGGTGGGGTAAGAGTCTGGACACTTCTCAGGCCCCCGGGCTCTCTTTGCAAGCGGGTCAGATATGTTTTACAATCAACTTCAGAAGGTAGTGAGTGACGCCCTTCCCCTGTGTTCTGGAATCTTCCCACAGCTGCCCTGGAAGGCACCCCCCTCCCAGCTCAGGCCAGTGCACTTGTCAAAGGCCGCACCCTCAGCCCAACTCCTGAGCCCTTGCTCCCCCCGCCCACACCCTCCCCTCTGCTTTGGGGCCACTGCAATCCACACCGGGCAGACCTGGGCCGGCACCCTGAGTCCGACCTGCGGCCCCCCACCTTGGGAACCGCGTATGAGGCCGGGGGGGGGGGGGTGTGCACACGAGGCGCCCGGCAGCCCTCCCCTGTGACCCCCGCAGCCCGTCTGCTGCTGCGGACCGAGGCCCAGACCTGGCCTGCCCGGAGCTGGTCTCGGCCTAGCTCCTCAGAACTGAGGGGCGAACCCTTACCTTCTCCCAACCCCCCGGCCCTCGCCGCACCTCGGAATCCTGGGGAGCTTTCACCACACTGACCGCCGCCAAGCAGACAGAGCCGCTGCCGACTCCCCCTCTCCAAGAGGGGGCTGGGACGGGCTTTCCTTTTGGGGACAGGAACGGGCCAAAGGGCAGTTCGGCCTCCGCCGCCCACCCTGACGACGGCACCGCGGTATCTCTGGAGGCAACAGAGAGGGGGAACCGACCCGGGTCAGTCTGCCTAAGGTGCGGAGTGTGACGGCCTTCTTTAGGGAGACCCCGCTGGCCCAGGGGAGATGCCGGGTCCGCGAGGTGGCGGCCAGACACTTTCAGCAACCGCTCCGGAAGCCAGGCCTGCAGCCCCACCCCTACTGGTTGCCGGCCGCCCAGCCAGCCTGGGTCCTCCTCACCAGCGGCCTCGTCTCAGCCCCCACCTTGAGCCAGGCGCCCCCCCCCCCCCCCCCATCCAGCTCCGCGCCGCCCCAGCCCCCGCCCTCCGGCCAGGTCCCTGCCGTGGCCATTCTCGTGCCCTTCCCGGCCACTCTGGCTTTCCTGGGGTCTCCTTGGCCCCTGTCGCCCATGGGGTACCCAAGGTGGCAGGTGGCACAGGGGCTGGAAGCCTGGGAAACCCATCTGCCCTGTCTACCACGGGCTAATGAGAGCACCCGGCTCCTGCGTGAGGCCCAGAGTAGGGCTGGCACAGCTGGGCAGACCCAGGTGAGACTCCCCTCCTCCCGTGCTCCCTCCTCTCCTCCTCCAGTGTCCCCTCCTCCCTTCCTCCAGTGCTCCCTCCTTCTTCCTCCCCTTCCTCTAGAGCTGCTCCCAAACCAGGGCTGAACTTGCAGCCTGGAGCCACTGGCCGAAAGCAGGCCCCAGCGCGGGGCATACAGGCAGTGGCTCCCAGAGGAGCACCCACTGGCTTGAGGCCTCCAGTCCTCCCCCAAGAGTAGAAGGGGATATGGGGGGCAGAGCCCTGAGTCTGTGAGCTGGGGAGGGGGGACTCTGCAGCCACCCTCTTCCTTGTACGGACAATCTGTTTCTCCAAGCTGCTGGGCAGCTGTTATATAAACATCTCTGCTGCCTCAGGCGCCTCGGCTCCCGGGCACTGGCCCCGAGAGAAGTTACCCCTACCCCAGGTTCCAGGAAGCAGGAAGTGAAGCGCAGCCGGCTTCTGGAAGGAGGCAGGTGAGGGAGGCCCCCCGGCAGCTGCCTTGGCCCGGACTGGCCGTCCGTCCAGCGCTCACAGCATCCCAGCTGCCCCCCAACAGGTGTGCCAAGAAGAATGGGCAGGAGTCAGGAACGCACTCTGCCGGCCACCAGGCACCCCACTCTGCCGACCCCGTAGGCCCTCCCTGCACTGGTGGCTGCCAGCCTCCAGGGTTTCTGCCGCCTTGCTGGATCTCCTCGCCCACTGTCCTTCACTCAGTGGGGTCCTTCTCAGCCTTTACAGCTCCCCTCTGGCATCACCTACTCCAGAGGGCTGCCAGGATGCCCGGCTCACCATCCTGGGTGGGGATGGGGGGAGGGCAGTCTGTCCCCAGCGCCGAGCCACGAACTTTGGTTTCAGAAGGGACTATGGCAGGCATTCTGAACGCCCAGCGCTTACCCGGGCTTGGCACAGGATGCCCAAATCTGGCACTGCGGCGGAGAAGTAAATCATGCGGAAGGAGCACGTGGGAGGCGCCGGGGACGCTTGGAGTGGGTCTGCTGGACTCCCGTGCGCTTTTGCGGGCCGTCTTAGGCGGGAGGCGACAGGAGAAGGGGCTGGACAGTGATCAAGGAGCGTCTAGAGGCGGCTCCCTCCTGGGGGAGCGGGTGCGCAACCCGTCTGGCCAGGCATTAGCCCCAGGTTGGTCCGTTGGGGCACCCGGAGGCCCCCTCTTTCCGAAAAGCAGCAGCAGCCGCGGCGCCACCATCCCTCGAGGTCAAGTGCCCCGACCGGCAGAGCCAGGGTGTCCGGCCTGTCTCCTGGAGGCTTACAACTGCGACCTCAGGGCTCCTGGCACTGGAGCCCCTGGGTCAGGGGCTTCCCTACGGCCGCCAAGGGCACGACTTCTTCCTGAGCTCTCGTCCCGCGCTCGGGGGTCCCCCAAACTGCCTCGGGCGCTCCTCCCCACCTGCCCGAGCCCAGCCCCCCACGGCGCAAGGTCCCCCTAAGGCTCCTCTCCCCCAACTCCGCCCGCGCCTCCGCCGCTATTGAGATGCAAATCTTTTCCAATTGTCGCCCGGCTAAGCGACTGTCAGAGCCGGATCCTTCCGCAGCCCTGAACCAAACTTTTTGCCGCTGAAAACTTTCGAACAAGAAGTAGTCCCTAGGGCCGGCCCCCGACGCCTCTTCTCCCCACGGGGCCCCGTACCCCAGAGGACCCAGGCTCCGGATGCGCGCCCCGCCGGAGGAGACGCAGGGCAGGCGCGGTGCGCGCAGGGGCGCGGCCAGCGAGGGCGAGGGGTGCGGAGGGATCGGCGGGGCGGGCCCGAGGGGCGGGGCCGGCGGGCGGGGGCGGAGCGCGCGGCCGCCTGCGCCTCACTAGTGCC